>NC_056737.1:450700881-451000881 GCF_019279795.1 Protopterus annectens | reverse complement strand
GTGTTTTTACAAGAATGATACGGTTCAGGTTGGTTGGAGCAATTCTCTCTCTCTCTCTAACCACAGGAAAAACGAATATATAAACACCAAACTGGAGCCAGCATACAGCAAACACTTTAATGTCTTCTGGTACCTCGGCTGAACACAGCCTTCAAAGGAATAATCAAAGACATACAGCTGCATCTTTTTATACATTTGCTAGATTGGATAATGAATCAATTATTTAATTAGTACAAAAACCACTTTACTGCAATTTCAATACAATAATAATAAAATACTCATTAGAATATTAAAAGTTAATATTCATTTCTAAATTCAAACCCTTAGGCACTAAAGTACCAAAATTAAGAATAAATCTACTTTCTAGGTTCAAAAGTTTTTGTGAGAAATTACCAGAACCTGTAACACTTGGTACTTGGTAGTGAAATAAATGGTATAAAATTTAATGCTACTGATAGATTTAATTGCAAATCATGTGGGGTTGTTTATATATTGGGTTGTGGTTATGTTCCATGCAAATATTAAATAGGTACCAGAAGACATTAAAGTGTTTGCTGTATGCTGGCTCCAGTTTGGTGTTTATATATTCGTTTTTCCTGTGGTTTTTGAGATATTTTGAGTTATTTGGAGCTGGGTCAATATGACCAATTCTGCTTTGAATACTGATGGACTTATGTTTGCTAGCTTGTTAAAGGAGAGAGAGAAGATAAACTGGCTCGTTCAGACCCTTGGGCTTTTTCTATGGAAGGTGATTATGACAAAAGATTTGATGATTTAAAAAAGCTTATGACTAAAGAAACTTCCCTATTTTATGACACCCGTTTACTTGAAAAGTATCTGAATCTATCCATAACACCGAGAGGTCTAAGAGTGGATAAATTGCCTGCTTTCAGTTTTTCGGATGATGAGAGAGAACTGTTGAAAGAATGGAAAGCAGTTTCCTTGCAATGTTCTCTTGGATGGCTTAACATTCTTGTAAAACGTAACCAGAAAGCTTTGAGTACAATCCAATCTCAAATTGCTGAGACACAGGGTAGTTTGGCTAAAGATTTTTCAAATGACATTTTTCATTCTACAATGAAGAGAATTAATGATGAAATCAGTAAAATTGAGAATGAAGTCATCTTGCGCAAAAAGAAGAAGTTAAATCATGACATTAGAGACTTTAAAAATGATTTAGTCTATTCCTGGCAACGTAAAAAGAGAAATGGTAGATTCCAAAGCGAGAATACGGAAGCAAGCTCTCATAGTGGGCGTGACTCTTCTGTTTCATCATCAGATACCACTGCAAGCAAGAAGAGCGTGTCGTTTGAGCGAGTGGATGTAATGGAGGACTCGGAAGTACATTCAGAGACGGTGCAGCATGGGCGTTGGAACTTTCGCCAGAATAGCAGGCGCAAGCCGAGAACAAGGGGTCAGAACAGACGATATTGACTTTAGCAGTTGTTCAGTAGGTGCTGATTCTAATGACTTTAACTTTGTTGACTCAGCATTTGAATTCACGAGTACTAATGTTGTTAGTTTAAACGCACACATCATTAATTTGAGTGATTTAAATCTCACAAATGACATGTGCTGTGTTTTACAAAAGGGCACGAAGTTTGTTCCTGTTAGAATACCTGCTTTAGCTGATGTTTTGATAGACATTAAGCGTTTTTGTCGAAAATTGCATTTGAAAGTTTTCTTTGATGGAGAAACTTCTGTTAATGAATCTCTGCTGAATAATAACAATAGTACTAATAGTGAAAGTTCTTTCTTAGATGATTCTTTAATGAATTTGTCTATCTATGACTTTGAGTCAGATCATTCTATGGATGTTGATGTACTAGAATTTTTTTGTGGTTCAGATGGTAATGAGAATCGTTTTTCTACTGGTTATATCAGGCTTGAAGTTCCTTGTTTGCCTACCCAAAGTAAGTTTCACCCACCTAAAAAATCAGCTATATTGAACAATTTTGAAAATATTCTTGTTAGGAAAGTTGAAACTGAATATAATGAATTTAGAAAGCAGTTTATTAAATTTAACCTAACAAAGCCTGAATGGTTAGCTGTTAAAGCTATGCAAAATGTTTCAGATAGATATGTTTATTGTCAAGCTGACAAAGGGGGTAATTGGGTGATTATGGGAAAGCAGCATTATTTGAAGATGGTATTTGATTTGTTATCTGATGAAAATGTTTATCTTGAATTGTCTCACAATCCAATATTGGAATTTAATGAAACACTGCTGGAACTGTTAGAACGGGGTGAAAGATTAGGCTTTCTTACACAAAAAGATGTGAAAAAATTGTACATTGAAAATCCTAGGGATGCAATCTTTTATGCTTTGCCTAAAATACATCATGATTTTAATGATCCCCCTGGTCGTCCTATAGTTTCGAGCTGTGGTTGTTTTCTTGAAAATGTGGGTATTCTATTAGATAATTTATTAAAAAAGGAACTCAAAAATGTTGTTTCTCATATTAAAAACATTAATGAATTTTGTACCTTGGTTAAAAATATGCATTGGGACAAGGATTTTTACTGGGCTACCGTCGATATCAAGGCATTGTACACAAGTATTTCTACTACATTTGGCCTTGAGGCCATTAGTCAGATTATGGGGGAGGGCCCTCGTACGTCTTTTATTATTCTTTTGCTTGAATTTGCACTGACACATAATTATTTCTTGTGTGAAGATAAAATCTTTTTGCAGAAAGAAGGGACTGCAATGGGGGCTAATTTTGCCCCCACTTATGCAATTCTTTTTATGTCATTTTTTGAGACTAGTTTTCTTTATACACTAACATTTTTCCGTGAATCTGTGGTTTTATACCGTAGGTATATTGATGATTTGATATTTATTTGTAAGGGCAATAAATCTGACTTTAGTAGTTTTGTAGATGAATTGCATTTGAATAGGTTTGGTTTGAAATTCACTTATAAAGTGAATTCACTTAGTATACAGTTTCTTGATATCTTGTTATATGTGGATACTTGTGATAATGTTCAGTTTAGACCATATAGAAAGGTGACAGCAACAAATAATTTCTTGCATGCCTCAAGTGCACACCCAATACATTTAATTGAAGCCCTCCCTTTTGGAGAATTTAAGCGTATATTTGAGCACACATCTGAAAAAAGTTTTTTGAAAGAAGAATTTCAGGATGTTAGAAATAGACTTTTAAGCAGGGGTTATTCTGAAAATAATGTTACATATAGTGAATGTAAGGATTTGGGTAATAAAAGTTTAAGAAAACAAAGCTATAATATTTCTAAGAATGTTGATGTGGGAAATAGTGATAAAATGTTTTTTGTAACAAAATATTCCCTTTTTCTAACACACTAAAATTTATTGTAGATTGTTTGTGGTCTACTGTTTGTGATAATGAATAGGACATCTGTTCCCAAAAAGGGTTAGTTTCTCTTATGGCAGATTTTCTAACCTCAAGGAACTTTTGAGTTTGAAACATAACATAAAAAATTCTAATGAAGGTAATGGTATGTTCAGATGTGGTAGATGTAAAATCTGTAACAAGGTTAGAAATCTTTCAGGTAGTGAAATAAATGGTATAAAATTTAATGCTACTGATAGATTTAATTGCAAATCATGTGGGGTTGTTTATATATTGGGTTGTGGTTGTGTTCCATGTAAATATTATATTGGTCAAACTAAACGACAGGTAAAAATACGTATAATGGAACACATTGGTGATGTTAGGCATTGTAGAACTGATAGTCCCATTTCAGAACACTTTAATAACATTCATTCTGGTTGTTTGGATTCTTTATTTTTTTGTGTTCTTGGCAAACCAAGTGTTACAGGTTCTGGTAATTTCTCACAAAAACTTTTGAACCTAGAAAGTAGATTTATTCTTAATTTTGCTACTTTAGTGCCTAAGGGTTTGAATTTAGAAATGAATATTAGCTTTTAATATTCTAATGAGTATTTTATTATTATTGTATTGAAATTGCAGTAAAGTGTTTTTTGTACTAATTAAATAATTGATTCATTATCCAATCTAGCAAATGTATAAAAAGATGCAGCTGTATGTCTTTGATTATTCCTTTGAAGGCTGTGTTCAGCCAAGGTACCAGAAGACATTAAAGTGTTTGCTGTATGCTGGCTCCAGTTTGGTGTTTATATATATGGTTGGAGCAATTGCAATGTGACTATTCCCTATAGATGCTACACTAAACCTGATAGCACCAGATCCTATTTCAACACGAGCTATGATACATTTTTTGAACTGATGCATAGGAAAACTGAAGAAGTAAAACATAATGCTGATCTCTATAAGCAACTGTCTATAATTGACAAAAAATGTTTCATGCAGAGCCAGGGCATAGTAAAGTTACTACTAAAGTAGATGATTGTTACTTTGTATGCGGTAGAAAAGCATATAAATGGTTACCTGAGAATTGGTCCGGCAGTTGTTTTTGGCTACCTGGTTCCGGCCATACGACACACAGCAGTGTTACCTCAAGGGAAAATTCAAAATGTTCGAGAAGTCAAAAGGCCTGCCAATCCAGTGGGGCAGATCAACACACACTGGAAAAACCATCATGCTGTGGGCGATGGACTGACACACATGGATTTGAGTGATACTGTTATATCGTGGGCAGGTGTAATGCCAGCATATGGAGCAACAAAATCAATCTGGGAACTCAGGAAATTGTCTAAGCTTCTCGAAATAATGAGTAATGCAACCTTTTCTGCCCTAGAGTTGGTGACTGATGAACTGAATGCCATGAGAACAGTAGTGCTTCAAAATCGCATGGCTCTTGACTTCACCCTAGCGGCAAGAGGAGGTACATGCACTTTAATCCAGGAGGAGTGCTGTTCGTATATTCCCGACCACAAACACGAGATAGACAACCATCTCGAGGTGATTCAGCAGGTGTCAGCTATGACCAAACCAGGACCAAATCCATTGACGGACTTTTTCCAGAAATTGTTTGGGTGGGTGGGGCAGTATCTTGATGAACATTCTGATTGCCATCTGTGTAGGAATAATCCTACTGGTGGTATGTGTGAGCTGCTGCATCCCCCTGCATGAAAAGACTGATTAAAGGGTTTATAGACATTTCAGTTTCAGAAACCTTATACCAAGACACTGAACTTGAATTGTTAAAAATTGAAAATGCTTTCATGAGCTTAAACAGAATGACTCTCTTAACTATAAATCCTGAGCAGGAAGAGGTTAGGGGAAGAAAAAACTGTTTATGCTTGTCTTGAAAGTAGAATAAAAGTATTAAAAGGGGGGAAATGTTAGAAAAATATGTAATAGTAATATGTATGCTTAGTGCATTCGAGGTTAAAAAGGGTTAATACATTTATTCTGTTCACACTGCATGAATCTGCACAGCTATTAGAAACTTAACAAGATACATTTCATTTCTGCTAATGTCATGAAACTTAACAAAGAGATATTCATTCCTGCTTATGCTTTGAGAAAGTATGCAGCTGCTAGAAGCATTGATAAAGAAAACAATAGACGCTTGAAAGTATAAACCATAGTCAGCATTACTTGCACCAAAGCTAGAAATGTACCTTGAATCTAGACAAAATGTAACACATGTATTAGAACTGCACAATTGAAGAACTGAAAAGTTGAAATGGGCTAAAATAAGCCCAAGGCCAGGTTGTTTTTCTCAAAATGTTTTGCAAGCTAGCAAATAATCTAACCTAGTCAGCAATAAGTCTAGTAACATTTTCTGTAGAACATACAGAAAGCTGTGTCTAACTACGTCAGCAATAGAATAGTAACATTTTCTGTGTGACATGAAGAGAACTGTATAAGAATAACATTCTGATCACCAGTAATTCAGACAAACCTTGTGCCCACATGTTTTGTCTCTTTGCTGCAAGTAATAAAGGGTGCCTTGCTTGGACCTAACATGTATTGGTCTTTGAAGTTTTTTTTCCTTTGACACCTACCCATTAGTTTCTAATGGAAATACTAACAATGCACAAATGCATAGCAATGTTAATAATGATGTTTTTGATGAACTTACTGATGACTTGCAACCCATTGAAGACAACCACCCAGGTCCCATCCCTGTAGATCAACCCCTAAGGAGATCGGTGAGGATCCAGAAACAAGGTTACACCCACCAGAGACAATCCATGGGGACCAACACCATTTACCCCAGAATTTTTCTGGGAGGGGGAGAGGGAGACGGGTGAATTGACAACAGACAAGACAGAGCAAGTTTTAGACAGCAACAGTGAGATTTTAATTATTTCTAATGACCATCAGGACTTCAAAATTTATAATTTAAGTAACATAGAAGTTACAAAAGATTGGGCGAACTTGTTTCAGAAGGGGTTAAATTTTGTACCCTATAAGAAATTCAACATGGAAAAAACAATCCTTGACATCATGCTTTATACTAGAAAGCTAAACCTGAGTGTCTATGTAAGTGAAACTGGGAATAGTTACCAGTTACCAGTTGGGTGCAAAAAAACAAGCACTTATAACCTCCCACTGCATCCTACTTTACAACTGTTCCAAGGCATTTGGACTAAGGAAATCAGGGATTTAAATAGGGTGAATGACAATAGTAAACTGTACAATTTAACTAAAGAGGAGACTGTCCTTCTAGACAGTATTTCTAACAACAGACAGATCAGAGTCATGAAACCTGACAAGGGTGGTGGTTTAGTAGTCATGGATCAGGAAAGGCACATTGACTGTATGCTAGAACATCTTCTTGGTGATGGATATGCACAAATATTACGCAATGAATTAAACATTGCATATAGTCATGTAGACATGGTGCTTTCTGATTTATTTCTTAACAACCAGATATCTAAAGAAGAACTGTTTTTTTGCACACAGAAACATCCACGGATCCCAATGATATTTGGAACCCCAAAAATCCACAAGAACATCTCCCACCCACCATTGAGGCCCATAGTGGATGTGAAAGGTTCCAAAACTGTTAGTATTGCCAAATTTTTGGACCACAAGTTAAAAAACTGTCTGAGTTCATTTCCCCATATTATAAAAGATTATTGGGACTGTCTCAAAAAAATCAGACAAGAATTTTTTGACAGTAACATTATTTTTTTTAACTATTGACATCAAAGATTTATTCAATGTCATCCCACATTCGGAAGACATTGACATTTTCCCATACCAGGATTCTTACACTTAGGACTTTAATGGAATTAGTCCTGGAAAACAGTTTCCTGATTTTTGAGGGACATCTTTTTAAACAAAAATCAGGTATTGCTATGGGGGCGGCCTGTGCACCAGTTTTTGCTAATATTGTCCTGACACAATGGGATTTGTCCCAAGTTTTTACATCTGAATGGATGACATACTATTCATTTTATGGGTGGTACCTAGATGACATCCTTATTTTCTGGAGGGGGGACCAGGAGCAGGTGTCTGAATTCCTACTGTTTCTCAACTCCAGTACTACCTTTCTGGAGTTTACCATGGTAACTCATATGGAATCCATTAGTTACCTGGATATACAGATTTCCAAGGATCTGCAGAACAACCAGTTTTATTCTAACATCTTCAGGAACACCCTTCTTCATTTTGATAGCGGACATCCCCTTCATCTAAAAAGATCCTTAATAAAAGGACAAGGGGTGAGATTGTTCCGCATGATCAGCAGAATTGATGACTTTTACAAGGAAAGGGATGTTATATTGGGTATGTTAGTCAACAGGGGGTTCCCTGAAGAATTTGTAATACCTTTACTTGAGGAAGTATCCAAAAAGAGAGTGGAAGGTTATTTCTACCCACTGTTGGGTTTGGACATTTCTAGACTCTGTGCACCTCCGGAAAGTAGGGTTTCGACAACTGCCCCATTTCAACATGGGCTTATTCTTACATACAACTTACAATTCCCTTTGATATAGGACATATTTGTGAGAAACTGGTTCATTATTATGAGTGACGAGACCATAGGATGGAAGCTGGGTGACTCCCCTATTATAATATATAAAAAGGATTCCAGCATTAAGAACCTTTTGGAGTCCAGTGGTAAGATCACAAAACCTGGTATTGGGAAATTGACAAAATGTGGGCACTGCACTCAATGCAAATACATGTTAGAGTGCGACAGAATCTTTATCAAAGGTTACAGATGGGTAAAAGTCAACCAAAATTGTAATTGTACAAGTAAACAAGTAGTGTATGCTGCTATATTACCCTTGGAGCTTTTCTCCCCGGGCCTCTGCTGAAAATGGACATGCATCCAGTCAGACTATCCCGGTCAACACATGTAAAATAAAAATAAAAATAAATAAAATATATGTCAGGTGTGTCCTGGGTTTTATATTGGCAAGACCAAAAATGCCTTCAGGACACGTGTTTATCAACATACATATGATATAACTAAAGGAAACACCAAAAATGCCCTGGCAAAGCACATTAATACATTTGCAAACCACAATTTCAAGTTTATCATTTTGGAAAGAGTAGTAATGGATGAGAAAGGGGGACCCAGTGACTGGTTCCTTGAATTTAGAGAACTCATGTGGCAACTAAGAGTTAATGCTACTACTAGCCCAGGTTTGAACTATATGGCGTCCCTCACCAGTTATTTAAAAGTTAAAGCAGACTTTTTATTTTAATGAGGTGTACACTATGACCTTGTTTTTCATTTCTATGTAAGTTTTTTATAGCACTAATATTAATTATTGTTTGTTCCAAGACATTTTGGGTTTTTATTGGACATATTTTATTGTGTATATTGCTTGTTGCACAGATTTATACATATGATGTTCATATTTTCTCTACAAACTGTTGATAGTTTTGTATTATACCTACAAGCTGGCATTTTTTGTAATTTAGTGTTAGGGGACACATTTACCACATATATACATATTTTACAGGGGTACTAAGTAATGGCATATATTATATTATTTTAATTTACTGGTAAAGAAACAATTCAGAAAACAAGGGAGTGTATGTCCTTAAACATTTGTATGCTTAATTATTCAATTATTTAATTGTTTTCAATCAATGGCTTAATTGTTGTATGTATAAAAGTATGGTCTTGCTGACTGTTGGGTATTCTGAAGAAGTCAATCCTAATATTTGACGAAATTGCTTAATACATTTTATTTATTCCTGTATAATGCTCCATTTTCAGGCTTTTCTAATATAATGTTTTGTCTTGCTTCTAGATATTAGGCCTGTACTTTACTGATGTAATTGTGTCGTCCGACTTTGTATTATTTCCTCAAACATACAACTTCTGAAATATATGTTGAATCCTTACACATAAGAACAGGATGATAGGTGTTCTACAGCAGTAAATGCACTCAGTGTGTTCTTATTCATTTATTTCCCACTCACTGTTTCTTTGTATACAAAAACATCTGAGAAAATATACATATATCATTTATCAGTACTGATGGTAATAAAATAGCCTCTGAAACAGCTTTGTCAGAATGTATAATAGGTTTTTTTTACATGATTCAACAGAAAAAAAGTAGATTCTTTGGTGCAAACAGGGTAAACAATGCAATAAAGCCCATCTTTGTATAAATCTTAAGCAAGTATTGTTAATCTTGTAGAGCTGTAGCTAGGCTGAGACAAAGGTGTACCCACTTCAGGTTAATGCAGTTACAGGTCACTATTGGCACTGCAGAAGACTGCGCTGATCTATCCTTGCAAGCCAATTGTGTGAATATTTTTGCTGGACAGCATTATCGGTATTATTTAAAGAGCCACTTAGAATTATTTAATAGTTTGTAACACACAGTTATGCAACAATTCCTCTCAACAATTCCCTTTTACGTTCATGCTTTAGAAAAATATTTCAAACTTCATACTGCACTGATAGCTTCCTCCCTTTAGAATTAGCTTCCCTTGAGACTCTTTGACTCATGCTGGTTTCAACCCAGGATTCAAGAAAACAGGACTATAACTTCTGTTTGCATCTTTTCCATTGTATCCAATTCCTTGTTGAGATTTGCCTGCCTGCTGTTACTTGGCTTTGAAGGTATAGAGATCTTTTAGGTCAGCTACCTCAGTTGCCACTGCAATTCCACGTAACCCTCCACATCATAAAACCACTGGTTTGATCACTAGCAAATGGACTGCATGCCCAAGGTGGCTGTGGCACAGATGATAGTTAATTCTAAACCTGCAGTTCTGGAATGGCAAGGCAAGTGAAACAGTTCACAGTTGGTGTAATTCTGTCTACAAGACCACTGAATAGGGGATTGATCTGTAACAAATATAAATTTCCATCCCAGCAAGTAGTACTTGAGTGTAGTAAGCACCTGTTTGATTGCCAGATCCTTATTTTCTGTTAAAGAATATTGTTTCACAACATTACTGGAAAATTTGTGATTTTTTTTCTCCTGTACCATCTGAGATAGCACTAAACTGATGCTCACTTTAGAAGCATCAGTGTATACCAGGACTTATTTGAAGAAGTCAGGGGCTGTCAGTACAGTTTCCAAGTGCAGCACAGTTTTCAGTTTACTAAAGAACAGTTCAGCTTAATGCTTGTGTTGAACTTTCAATGGAGTTTAACCATAGATTAGGTAATTGAGGGATAAAGTGATGGTAGTGAAGTCCAGGATGGCTTGCTAGGCCTAACAATACCTGAGTCTGCTTCTTTTGTGGTTGATATGGACCAGTTTATAACTGACCCAACTTTTCCAGCCTGTGGTTTCATTATCCCTCTTATCTATTACCTAGGTGAGTTAGTTGACAATCCAGTTTGGTGTACGGAATTCAAACAGCTTTAACTACAGGTAGATGACTTTCCCAAACTTCATAAGATATTATGATTCCATTCATGTGGGCTGCAGAGTATCTCATGTTTGGTTTTAGAATCATGTCCACCAGCCTCTGAATGCTGCAGATGCTCCATGGAGACCAAAAGGAAGAATGTTTAATGGAAGTGACCTTCGGGTTTAGAGAATGCCCTCTTTCCCCAGCTTCTAGAATTAGTTGAATTTGGCAATACATTTTGGTTACATCTAAAGTTGACAGAAGCCTAGCCTAACCCACATACAAGCACACATACTCCACAGATTTTCTCTTTTGTCAGAACATTCATGGTATCTCTTTTTCTCCTACCCAGATAATTCACAGATGATTATAGTCTGGCCTTAATGTCAGCTATTCACATTTCATACTTCATATTCTTCAGTAAATGCATGGTCAGGCAAATGCCTAACATTTCCTGTTCACCTCCCTCTTACATCACAACATGTTGCAGGCATTGCAAAATGCCCAAGATTTTTCATATATATTAAAAAAAAAAAAAAAAAAAAAAAACAGCTAACCTCATTTAATGCCTCAGGATAATGTGGAGGTTCCCTTTTTTTTTTAAATATTCATAAAATAAATCTCTCATTTCCAGTGGTGTCACAGAGGATTACTATCCTGTATGGTAGGTAGGAAGGTAGAGGGTTTGAAGCTGGTTCAGTGTATTTTGCAGCACACTCTGTTGTCTAGTAGTTCCCTGCACCTGTCGTTCAATATGTGCCTTTAAGGAATTCCATATTAGTATCCCTGGTGCCTTTTATTCCCCCATCCCCAATCCCTTTAGTGTTTAAGTGCCATTCAGGCATGAGTATATTATTTTCCTTTCTGTCTAGTGGCTCCCCTACTCACGATCCCTGTAGTGTTAAAGTGCTGCTCAGACACGAAAGTTTACTCTGGTATCTAATGGGTTCATAGGTTCACAGGAGGTTGCTAAGCTAAGAGCCCTAGAGCCCTTACAAGCCCAGCCATATTTATCCCAAGTTACCCCAATTGTCATTAATTAGGTGAGCGAAGTTTGGAGAGGTATGAGTCTATGATAATTAATACTAACTGCTTCTGTCCACAAGGGACATGGGTACCACTGCAGGAGTGAATTTACAGTCACCCATCCATTGATCTAGGTTGTATATGAAGATGGTCAGGGAAATATTCTGCTTCATGTGAATGGGAAGTTTGTTCCCAATAAGGGGTAGTCTCTGGGAGATGTATCTATCTCTCCAGTGTGATTTGTTCATGTCAGAGGCTAGGTTAAGATCCCTAAAGCAAATGACCCTGGTGCAGTTTGATTTATGAACATGCAGCATTTCCATCAGGGCCAGGTCAGAGACTGCCTTGTAAACCAGGCATAGGTCACCCCTTAGCAGCCTGTAGGAGATGTAATACAGTGACACAGCTTTCAGTATTTCCATGTAAGACTTGTTTTGTGTAACCTGTATTTTCTTGGTGAAAAACATCTGTGGTCTCTCCAGCTGTTGCAGGTGTCTGGTGAGATACATGCAAAAGGGGGCAATGTACTCAATTACTGGTTTGATGATGGCTGAATATAGGCTCATAGGATCATCGGATCGTAGGAGGTCACCAGGCTAATGGCCCTAGGGCCCTTACAAGTCTAGCCAAGTTCAACCCATGTTCCCAAAGATGTCTTGTTCAAGTAGATATTAAAACCAGTACCTATTGTCCCTGTCCAAGAGGGACACAGGTGGAACCCCAGTGGTGAACTTCTGGTTACCCACTCTCTTGAGATAACAGGCTGAGGCATGATGGCAGGTATACCTTGGGAGATGAGTGGTGGGGACAGGGGGTGACGTTTGCTCCATATCTGTCAGCTAGCAGGTTTGCTATTATATCCAGTTGAGTATAGTCAGAGCCAGCCAAAACCAGTTCAGCACATAACTGAGTATTACATTTTAGATTTCGGACATATTTAAAGAATGCCTTGTAATTATCTTTTGCTAGGGAGGCTACTTTTGCTTCATAATTAGATTTGGAGGATTGTTTGTTTAGGCTAGAGAAGCTTCTGCTGAGCCAGTTCCCTCTTGTGTTTGGACATTGTTTTTTTCCTTTTGTTGTATAGCCTGCTTATACTAGGGGTCCACCAGGGTAGCTTGTTTTGCCAGCCTTTCCTGGTTTTTCCGGTCAGGTAAAAATGATTCTATAAAGGTGCTTAAGTGGTTATACAGGGAGTTGGTATACACTTGTGCATAAGAGTCCATGTTATTTGTGTTTGGGGTGAGGTTTGAAACTTCATTTACAATTGCTTAGTTTCTGAAAACATCTTGAGCATTTTTGAGGTTGTTGGGGTATCTGACCTTATGATTACCTCAAAAAAGACTGATTTATGGTCTGATCTTACCAGGGAGGATATCACACGGGGGTGGGGGGTGTAATGCTCTCTCATGTTAGTGAGTCCTATGTCCAAGTTCCCACTATCCAATTTTGCAGACTACCAGCCCTCACACACACACACACACACACACACACACACACACACACACACACACACACACACACACACACACACACACACACACACACACACACACACACACACACAAACACGCACACACACACACCTATAGGTACTCTATTCTGATAGTACCCACTCTAACATCCTTTACTTCTTTCCACAGATTTTGACAATCATGGACGCACAATTTCCTGTGGTTTCTCCTGCTAGTGTTGTTAAAATGATTATCCTGAGCAGTGTAGCAACTGCCTCCTGTACATGGACAGCCCTCTTCTTCTACCACCTAGGAATTCAATATGTGAGAGATGCAATTACATTAAGAACCTAGAATCCTTGCTGTCTCAATCACAAGCCAGTCTGCACAAACACCACAAGCACCACACCTCTAACACCACCCACACCTGTACAGTACATTGCTACATATGTGGAAGTTCTCAACAAAAACATACCTAAACAAAAGAGACCTCTGCGGCAAAAGCACACACTCACATCACACCTCACTGCACCAAGCATCACACATAGTACACATGCCTGTGTCTCACAGCCTGTAAGACCTAGACACAACCCCAACATACTTGTCATAGGAGACTCTATTGTGAGACACACAGATGTGACCCAAACCAGGCTAGACAAAGGGAAAGGCATGGTAAGTTGCTTGTCAGGTGCTAGAATCTGCCATATCACTCACGCACTCAGGTGTCTCAACAACAGGTACTGTTATGACCCTGTCATAGTCCATGTTGGTGTGAATGACTTGAGACATACCTCTCTGGACTATATGAAGAGAGATATGATTGAGCTCACTAAATATGTGTCCCAGGCAGGTATATCCCTAGCCTTAAGCAGCATCCTATCATCACCCAGAATGATGCCTCAGTACAAACAGAAAATGATTAACTTTAGCAACTGGCTTAGTTTCTGGTGTCATTCCAAGGGGAGCCAGTACCTGACAGCCTGGGAGGACATGATCGACAGACCACCATGATGCTTTGTAAGAGATTGTCTTCACCTGTCTCACCTGGGCTTCAGGCTTCTGGCAAAGGCTCTTGCCTCCCCCATAGTGCCTTTTTCAGGAAAAGTCATGAGGACAAAATTACCAATGTGAAAAATTCTTCTAAACAAAATTTCAAGGTCATGCTGCTAAATGCTAGGAGTCGTAACATGAAACTGCACTCACTGCAAGCATTCCTCGCCCTGGAAGATGCTGACATTTGTGCAGTCACTGAAACCTGGTTCAAAGCTGCGGAGAGCACCCCAGCCTTACCAAGTTACTTGTCCTACCATACTTTCAGACCCTAAACAGAGGGCTACAAGGCCAAAGGAGGTGGAGTTTCAATATTTATCAAAGATATACACACCTCCAGGCTGGGCACACAGTATAACGTACAGGAGACACTTCAGGTGCAGTTAACTATTAACAAAACACCTATTCAAATCATAGCTAGCTACAGACCCCCAACCATGACTCAGGAGGCCCACTCCACCTATGTAGACTTACTTGAATCTATCAAGATTCAACCCTCTACCCTGATCCTGGGTGACTTTAACTACCCAACCATAGAATGGAAGACCTATTCTAGCTCAAACACAAATGCCCAGAGATTCCTCAACTTTGTCAGTGCCAATGCATTGGATCAGCTGGTCAACACCCCCACAAGAGGTGAAAATATCTTGGACCCGGTACTAGCCAACATTAGTAGCACCCCTAAAGTGTCATCCTCCTTAGTAAGATCCAACCATAAAGCAATCACTTTCAAAATCACCATCTCCCCTGCCCCCCTCCCCTTGCCAAGGTTGAAATAAAAACTTTTCCAAAGCTGGCTACAACCTCCTGAGAGCAGGTATAAGCAGCTTCACAGCCACCATCCCCTTCAGTTGAATCTAGCAGTAATGTCCAAGCCTACAACAAAAAATTATATGAGCACCTATTTAGCTGCATGAACTCAGCAGTACCTGACAGGACCAAATCATCTTCCACAAGAAAGAGTAAACCTATCTGGTGGACAGTAGCAATAAACAGACTCTATATTAAAAGGAAAAAATGCTGTCCAGGAGCAGGAAGGCACAGGTGATAATTTGGAAGCAATCTCTCTTCTGAACAAGCAAATAAGGTCATTGGTGAAATCCTTTAAGGCTAACTTCAAGTCCAGATTGGCCACATCCACGAAGGACAATCACAAGGCCTTCTTTGCATATATCCACAAAAGTAACTCCCAAATCTGCTCTGAAATGGTGGTTCAAGAATACCACATACACAAATGCCATAGATATAGCCAACCTGCTGTCAGACAAGTTCAGTTAAAACTTCACCCCCCCCATGTCCCCCCATTAGTAAATCAGGACATCTACAGCACCTACCCCCCTCCCCTCATCACCAGGGAGCAGGTTATTAATGCCCTCTCAAAGGCAAAAAATACAGCCTCAATGGGACCCGACAACATCCATGGCTGTGTCCTACTTGAACTCAGGCAAGATCTCTCAGCACTACTAGGCACCCTATGGAGGCCAGCCACTGTCTTCCCTCTGCACAAAGATGGAGCATCTCCTGACCCAGGAAATTATAGGCCCATCAGCCTAACTAGCCTGATCGGCAAGGCAATGGAATGCATTATCATGGGCATTATAAACAAGGACATTGGCAACCTCCAAACGCTTCATCCCACACAGTTTGGTTTTGTCAAAGAGAGATCATACCTTTTAAACTTGGTCGGCTTCTTCGAAACAGCCTGAGAAGATTCCCTGGCATTATGCTGCCCAAAGTTAATTCCCAGTGCCCCTGTCAAGGGGGATTTAAGATATCTTCTTTTAAAATTAAAGTTTAGATAAAGGCTTAGTACCTAGTCAGTCAGAACCTGATCATAAGTAATTGTTCAGTTAAGGGGAGTAGCAGTGTGGAAATGCATTGTTCCATTTTCTTTTCCAGCCATCAAGGATATGAGGGTATCATTCACTAGAATGGTGCCAATGATAATGGTAGAATTTTATTTGAGTAAGTATTTGTTATACCCCTGTTGCTTGTCAGTGAACAGCTGTATCCACAAGGAAGACTTGATAAAATGATGCTCTTTGGTTAATTTGTGACAAAAAACAGGGGATTTTGGTGACCAATGCAGATAAAGAATAGCTTTTCAGATGTTACATGTACTTTATTAGTAGCTTTAGATTAAATATATTAAATTGTATAAAAATCACTTATACTATAAGATCCAGCCATGTGTAGAAGAGTATTATAAGACCATAAGAAATATTAACCATTTAATAATATATGTTAAGCCAATATACACAATCTCTGTAGAAGTAAAAATCATCTAAATAAGTCTTTATTAAACACAACTATTACTAATGCAGAGGTTGCTGCTGGCATAGAACTTTGCATTTCAGTGCTTCACCTACAAATGCAGTGCCTGCTGCCTTTAAAGAATAAATTACCTACAGTGCATTATATGCTGGTGATATTTCTGTAGCATTTTCTGAACTAGATCATCTGTGCAGTAGGGGATGACTGTCAAACAATGGCAAAAGATTCATACTTACTAGTCATGCAGATGAGAAACCTTTAAGTAACCTAGCCCAAATTTCCAGTAGCTGCAAAGCACTGTCTGTTTAACTGACTTGCTCAAGGTCACACATTAGGTAAACAAAGGTGGAAATATTCGAACACTGCACCCTTGCCAGAAGAAGTAGCTAACTAACATGTTGGAGCTTTAGTCCTCTGCACTAACTGCCAGAGTAATTGTTTTTAACTAATTGCAGAAATCCTTTACAATCTGATGTTGTAGAGAAGACTGTATCACAGTAATATGCAACAAAGACTACGTAATGGATGTTGAAGCTCAGACTGTTCTGATCATCACTACAAATAAAGCAGACTATTCAACCTGACAAAAGTCAACCCCTTTGCAGTTGTTGGATGCTGAAAAGAAGGTATTGCAAAAATATATTTCTAAAATGCAACATAATTGGGCTATATTACATAATACAGGCTTACTAATGAATTAATTCATTCTTTACTGCAGTAAATAAAGCAAAACAATTGTTGATAATATAAATTCTGCAATGGCTTTTGTCCAACAATCCACAAGTCATACAAAACTCAAAAATATTACTTCAGATTTTTTTTTTTGGGGTGGGGTCTTACATACTTACAAGACACCTTTATCTCATTTTTAACCTCCCTATGACTTCTCCGTCATCAAGAATACCTATCCCTTCAGACATCACTCAGTACAAAAAAAAAACAGACATTTTCTAAACAAATCACATTTAAAGCAGACTTAGCAAGAGAAACAGTAAAAATGTGACGTCCCTTGAAACCTCACATTTATTAAAAAATGCATCTGCCAAACCCATTGAACTACAGGAGATGCACTAGAAGTCATACTCAAAGAGTATTGATGTCTAAGTGAAGGGTGCATGAATTCAAAAGACAAACGTATAAAGCATTTGTTAATAGCCTGGGACAGTCTACTGGGGAGGTTCCCCTTTTATAAGAGCAGCGCAGGTTTACTGCCTGGTGAGGAAACTTGGCAATGTTACACATAAGACAAATGAGGGCTGAGGAAATCAAAACACGTACTACAGGAAGTAGCTCTTTAACAGTTCCTAAGCTTACTCATCTGCACTTTGCCAAACAAACTGTTGCAGCTCAGGCACAGTGTATTTAACTCCTGTATGCCTTCAAAAAACAAGCTAAATTATAAATATATTCATATTTCAAACATTAACATTAAACTCAGACTTCATGCTGTCTAATTTATCTGCAGCTAAAGTAATAAACATACTGTCAACATTAAGGAAACCAAGGATCGCATCCAAAAAACATGGTTCCTGTGATGATGCTCCTATCTACTACAATCAATTTTCTTTCTTTACACCATAATTATACTGGTTTATAAGTACTAGTTACTATGCTTGCAGTTCAGGGAAATATTGAGGAGCCTAGCCCAAATTTCCAGTTCCCCAAAAAAATTGTCTGGCTAAGTGAATTACTCACGGACAGGGCATAAATATGTGGCAAAATCATTGATGTTTGGCAAAAGGGGAGACAAATAAAAGCAGACCAGTGTAAATCATGTAAAAAGTTTTCAGAGTATGATTGTTATCTCCTGATTATTCCTAAAGTGATTTACCAATTAAAAAAAGCTGATCTAGTGGATCAAGGGTCTTGCCTCCTGTAACCAAGTTATAGGGTTTAAGTCTGAGCAAGTCACTTAACTAAACCGCCCTCTCTAACTGGGGCATTTCACACATACACACACACACACACACACACACACACACACACACACACACACACACACACACACACACACACACACACACACACACACCTGCTTTGCCTTAAAAAAAAAAATCCATCTCCAATGCTACTTAGCATCTTTCTGTTCTGCTGTGGCTTGTGAGAATTAAATCATGCTGTTTGCTGCTGTTTCAAAAAAAGAGAAAATCCATCTCCACTGCAGCATGGTGTTTCATTTGCTGCACAGGATTTGCCCATTCTGCCATGAGAATTAAGTCTTGCACCAGATGTGCCTGCCTCTTGTTAGCTGAAAGCATTGCGAAATGATGTGGATACCTGCCTCTCATTGGCTGATAGCATTGTGTATTGACATGGTTGCTGAGGAAATATGTCTACCAGGCTGAGCAAAGCAGGAAAACTTTTCTTTCTTTCTTTTTTTATGTTGCGGCCAAGACCATAGGCAGCTGATTGGGATGCTTAATACTGGATCTGGTCATGATCCCAACTTATGTAACTTACACATTGGAAAGAGCACTTCAAGATACAGCAGTTTCAAAGTTAGTATATATTGCCCTGTAATCACACTTAAATTCTCACAATTCTGAAGCTCTCAGTTATGGGCCTTGATAAATGATAACCTGTGTGGGATGTGATAAGGAATGTGACTTGGTGTCTCACAGACATTGGCTAATTACCCCACAGCTATTGGGAACAATTTGGTGTGCTGTAAGATGGACAATTTTTTCCCCTTTGGGTGGGTTATCTACTGACATTTTTTTTTTTTTTGTACAGCTTTTTATCTTGTTGGTTCATCCCAAAAGGAAGAAAGGTGCTCTTATAGTACTAAGCAAGAGTTTTGCTCTTAGATATAGCTGCATGGTAATAGTAATTATTGCTCATAGCTGGACTGATTAAACAACCCAAAGGAAACAAACAGTGCAGTGTCCACCTTTGGGCATGATCTTGGATATAGCAGCCTAAATAAACTTGGATTTGTAGCACATCCTCAAACCGTATAAGTTCATTTTGGAAATCAGCCAAAGAAAGACAGCATTACAGAATACTGACTTGAAAAAACTCAGAGAAAAGCACCACACACACCACATCTCCAATATACTAAGATGTTGTAACCTTGGGACTAAGTAGAATCTTTCTTACCTCACATTTCCTTGATCTCACTTGTTACAGTGTCTACTGTTTAATTTCAGTGGGAGTCACTTAAACCTAATTTACTGTTCTAATTTTGGTGTAATCCACTATGATAAAATCCAGGTATCCCAATAAAACTTTACCTGTGATAGAAGTAATAGAGTAGGAATAGGTGAGACATTGCACTCCTTACTACTCTACCTGAATGGAGTTTCATTCACAGATTTTTGAAATGTTGGAGAGGGAGTTGAGTTGATTGTTCTTACAATATATATTCTTTTTGGACAGCTTGAGCTGTCAGGAGCACAGATGCAAAAAATTTAATTTTTGAGATTAGTTTATGTGATATGGACCATTTGGAAGAGGTCAACCAAGCCATAAGCCACCTCTCTGTATCCTGTTGAGTGGTGAGCGATAATGTTATGGAAATGACTTATGAAACCGGAAGTCTGTTTTGAAGTATCAAAAGTACCACTTGGCCAACATGTAACCTACCTGCAACAGCCCCATTTGACATCTGCATGTGAAATATAGATATAGCTAATTTTAAAGAATTTTTGTAGGTGTCTGCATCCCACTGAATACCCCAGTACCCCAATATGGGAGATCTGCTCCCCCATTGCTTTCAGGTTCTTGCCATCAAAGAGAAAAAGAGAAAGATATTTATACCCTTTTCTCTGAACTGGTTTGATCTTGGAAGTAGTACATTTAAAGATCATGGTGTGAGGGTAGACCCTCGACAGTGGGAAATGCAGGAGGGGACACCCCACATACGCTGTAACTGCATATTGTGTTATATGTTCATTGCTGTTCTATTAGGTAGTTAGTTACTCACTGTAGATTGGGAGTGATAGGGAGTGTATTGATACTGTCAAGTAGATATAATATTGAAGGGAAGGTCTAAGTATAGACTATCATCTGACATTTCCATCCTACTCACAGCTGAACAGAATAGTTACAATCTGATTTAAATTAGTTATTTGTTGTGGCCACACCATACCTTCCTCCATGTTACTTATGTATGTATCTTATTTTAGTCTGCGTTAGAAGGAGGATAAGCCAATTCTTGAGGATCTCTGACTGCAGTTACAAGATACATGAAAGGATTCATAAGAAATCCAGTTATGGATGGATGATAGAAACTGAAAGCTTCTTTTATAGGGGGGAACTGTTGCTCATACTGTCATCTTTGATAAAATGCTGCTACAGGAACAGCACAAAACAAATATTTATATTATTGTTTTCATCTACTTCCACTCTAAGCATAGTCTTGGGGGAAATCTAGCTTAAGTATTGAGGGATTTAATGAATGACAGGGCTATTCTGATAAAAATAAAAACAAAAATGCTTTTACTTTGTGTTTTATTTAAAACCGACAGTAATATCAGTAAGGCTATTTGATATGCTGAAAACTGGTTTATGCTATTGCTGTTTGGCTATAGATGCAAAAGATGGATGGAAAGTTATCTTTTCATATTTCACTCTACCACGGTCTTGCTTAGTTAGGCATTATAGCAGAATGGAAGATGTTCTCTGATATGCAAATATTGCTTTTCTGTGGTTTTCATAACAGAGCATTACTGTCAGGCCCTTTATAAATGAAAGTGCAGCAAGGTCTGAAATGTCAGGCTGTATTTTTAGCTTTCTGTGGCATTTTGCCCTTGCAGTCTTCATTAACTTATACCGTATGTAAATTATGTTTTCTTGCAGGGATTAACTAACTCACACTGCTTCTCCGCTCTCACTCCACTGACGTTTTTAATATCTGGGTATGCCTTCTTGTACTCTTACTCCTTGTCAGTGCAGTCTCCCACTATCTCACTGAATAAAAATGGGGACCCAGGTATGCTTCCAACTAGCATGTAGCAGTACTGCAGTAATCCGAGAAAAAGCACAAGGCCAAAATGGATTTTCTAAAATAGCATGGCTTTAGTCAAACTATCTCACAGTTGATGGTTTTGTAACTTTTGCTGCACTTACCTGTACAGTTATGTAGATGCAGTGCTTGGCTAAAATGACAGTCTGTAAATTACAAAACCCTGTGCAAGTAAAATGCAATTATTTTTATTTTATGTACATATGTATACATGAGCATTATTTATGAGGCTTCAGTAGTATTATAAATGTCTGGTTCCAATCAAAAGTTTTCTAGCAAGGCTTAATATTGTTTCATGCCAGACACAGCAATGGACACAATGTAGTTGTGACTCTCCTGTTTAGTTACCCATGGAAGCCATTGTTCTGTTTGAAACTTTACTCTTTTAAAATAAACTGAATGGAATTCTTTTTCTCTGGTGTAATGACATCAGACTTGCTTGTGGGTGTTGGGCTACTTTACACATTTGTAAGTGAAGGACTACACACTCCCATGCAAATCTCCAGTTGGAATTCAGCTTCAAATTCTTTTTGTCAGAGTGAAGAAGAATTCCAACTGCTGATATTCATGATTGCGACTTGGAAATGGTGACTGGTTTGTAGCCAGCAGGACCACACTGCTGATGATGTAGTTGCTCTAAAAATCAAAAGGTTACCTGCTAGTATGTAGTATAATTCAGGCATATAAGAACTTTTCTGGAGAGGAAAAATTGAATTGTATTTTGAGTTTGGAAATTTTATATTGGCCTGCTCAAATAGTAGTACTTTTTCTATTTATAACTCTGTCATCCAGTTTTGGAATAAAGGCAAATGTCAGGAAAGTTTGCTGTTTGGAGAAAATTAAGCTTCTTAAGAACAGTTTCCTTCTATGTATGTAAGAGCTTTTGTATGCATTTATCTGTCTATCCATGGGTACTGCATTGAACACATATGGAGCCAAATTCATAAAGGTTACAGAGAGGTGTGCATGAGGTGCACACCTTGTGGTAACGTTTTCGGATTCAGTGATAGCCACACCACAGTGCTTTTGCACAAGGATATGCAGCACTGTGGTGAGTTATCTCTGCAGCCATAATAATGCCAATAGAGCAGTCCAGGGAGAGGCATATGCTAACTAGCCTTACACTGTGCCTGTAGAACCGCCTTTGATAAGCTATTGGCCAATCGCAATAATGTTCATCTATCATGGTAGAAGTAAGATGGGGGGAGTTTAGTGGTGAGGTAGAGTTAGGGTTTATGTGCATGAGTATATGTGAAGGGCTATATGTGTGTTTGCTTGGAAGGTAGCATTAGTGAGGTTAGATAGACAGCAGTTTGGGAGGGAGAGTTTTGTGTGTGTATGTGTGTGTGTGTGTGTGTGTGTGTGTGTGTGTGTGTGTGTGTGTGTGTGTGTGTGTGTGTGTGTGTGTGTGTGTGTGTGTGTGTGTGTGTGTGTGTGTGTGTGTGTGTGTGTGTGTGTGTGAGTGCGTGTGTGTGTGTGTGTGTGTGTGTGTGTGTGTGTGTGTGTGTGTAGAATGTGTGTGTATGAATGAATGGATGAATGTGTCTGTGAGTGTGTGTGTGTGTGTGTGTGTGTGTGTGTGTGTGTGTGTGTGTGTGTGTGTGTGTGTGTGTGTGTCTGCTTGGAAGGTTGCATTAGTGGGGTTAGAGGGGGGTGATTTAGGTAGGGGTGTGTATGTGTATGTTTATGGGTGAATGGACAAATGTATCTGTGAGTACACTCATGTAATGAGGGGTGTATGTGTGTTGTGGGGCAGGTTGGAGTAGCTGTCATAACTCCACATACCTGCAGACTAATGAGCAAAGGTTGCAACATTTAGTCAAGGGAAAACTAGATACTAGGGATTACTGTTCATTTCATGTCTTAATGGCACTGACATGTAACAGGGATTGGGGGGATCACTAGCTACCAGGGATTACTCTTCATTTCATGCATTTAATAGCACTGACGTAACTGGGATTGGGAGGATCACTAGCTACCAGGGATTACTTTTCATTTCATGCCTTTAATAGCACTGACGTAACTGAGATTGGAGGGATCACTAGCTGCCAGGGATTACTCTTCATTTCATGCGTTTAATAGCACTGATGTAACTGGGATTGGGGGGGATCACTAGCTACCAGGGATTACTCTTCATTTCATGCCTTTAATAGCACTGATGTAACTGGGATTGGGGGGATCACTAGCTACCAGGGATTACTCTTCATTTCATGCGTTTAATAGCACTGACGTAACTGGGATTGGGGGGATCACTAGCTACCAGGGATTACTTTTCATTTCATGCCTTTAATAGCACTGATGTAACTGGGATTGGGGGGATCACTAGCTACCAGGGATTACTCTTCATTTCATGCGTTTAATAGCACTGACATAACTGGGATTGGGGGGATCACTAGCTACCAGGGATTACTCTTCATTTCATGTGTTTAATAGCACTGACATAACTGGGATTGGGGGGAATCACTAGCTACCAGGGATTACATTTCATGCCTTTAATAGCACTGACGTAACTGGGATTGGGGGGATCAGTAGCTACCAGGGATTACTCTTCATTTAATGTGTTTAATGGCACTGACTTAACTGGGATTGGGGGGATCACTAGCTACCAGGAGTTACTCTTCATTTCATGCCTTAATAGCACTGACGTAAATGGGATTGGGGGGATCACTAGCTACCAGGGATTACTCTTCATTTCATGCCTTTAATAGCACTGACGTAACTGGGATTGGGGGGATCAGTAGCTACCAGGGATTGCTCTTCATTTCATGCCTTTAATGGCACTGATGTAACTGGGATTGGGGGGATCACTAGCTACCAGGGATTACTCTTCATTTCATGCCTTCAATGGCACTGATGTAACTGGGATTGGGGGGATCACTAGCTACCAAGGATTACTTTTTATTTCATGCCATAATGGCACTTACATGTAACAGGGATTGGGGGGATCACTAGCTACCAGGAGTTACTCTTCATTTTATGCCTTAATGGCACTGACATGTAACTGGGATTTGGGGGTTCACTAGCTACCAGGGATTACTTTTCCTTTCATGCCTTAATGGTAGTGGCATATAATGAAGGTTGGGGCAACACTAGGCACAAGGGATTATTCTTTCTTTCATGCCTTAATACCTCTAACACATAATAATGATGATTAGTGGGGGACAATAGACACTGGGGATACTCTGTATATTGTGCCTTTAAAGGCACATCCAAAAAAAAAAAAAAGGATGGCTAGGGTTGGGGGCAATGAATACTATACACGAGGGATGCTAGCAGTAGACTGCCTTAATGGCACTTAAATAGATTCAACCACTGCACCATTCCACCTTCTACAGAAGCTATTCGTCCTCTGCTCCACCACTAGACACTAGAGATAATGTAAAATATTAGTATAAAAGAAACAAAATACAGTAGCAAGGGGAGAGGATTCAAATCCTTCACCCCTGACATAACTAACACCAGCATTAACCCTCTACATTAACTCACAATTTGGTGTGTTAAGGGTTTGTCTGTGTAATACAGTAGAGAGGAATGAGGGTATGTCCCCTTGGGGGAGGAGGCTGCAGGACAAAGGCAGGAGAAACACTAGATGATACCAGGGAGAATTTTAAGATATGCGACTCTTGAGTCACGTGAAAGGTTTAAAGATCAAAAGGTCTGGCATCAATTATGCAGGAGTTGTTTTTATCTGGATACTGATGGTGATGTTATTGTACAATCTCTACAGTCCTGAGCCATTTGAGTCACCCATTGTTGGTTATCAATGTTTTTTGTACATGGAAAACCATACTGAGTGTGCAGATTCAAATTAAATGTTGAGTCCTGCAGTGAAAAAGTCTGATGAACACCACGTTTAAATCTCATGTACCTTGTCATACCTCTCAACCTCTGACAGCAAGAAATCTGGACAAAGCCATAAATAAAAATGGGACAAAGGCCCAGAAGTAGTGACAGTTTTTAAATATTGCTCTTACAAACTTAGAAAGTTGAAAGAATAACAGATTTTGCATTAGCATGAATTATCTGAAGGGTATGAAGTCTGAAACTGAAATGTCTGTCATTATTTTCTAATTTTAGTCTTTAATGATTTGCCACTAATTAGACAGAAAACCATTGTTTTATGCAAATGGACCAAAAATATGAGGCAAAAACTGGACATTCTGTGAAAATCTGTACAGTTAAGAGGTATATAACCTTGTCTGTGTATTTAAATTGGATCTACATTGTCTGTGTATTTAAATTGCATTTACCTTGTCTGTGTATTTAAATTGTATCTACCTTGTCTATGTATTTAAATCGCATGCATCTTGTTTGTGCTGCTGTGTTTAACGATCTCCCATGTGATGAGGAAAAGGATTTACCAGCACTTCTAAGAAAATCTGCATAAGAATGTAACTCACAGGGCAGTGGTGAAATGGGTGATCCATGTTCGAGAAAGCTTTTCAGAGGTAATACCCCTTCCCTGATGAATATCAGTGAGTTTGGATCTGTTACACTATACTTTAAACGACAGAGAATTTCTGTGCTGTCAATGTGAGATAAAGTTGTAATTCTTCTACTTTACTTGTCTACACTGGAAAATGCCGCTGCTTTAAATTATGTATCTTCATGAATGGTGAATGGGATTTTTTTGTCTTTTGGTAAATTATGTAGGCAGTTGTATTTAGTGCATGTTTTTTAGATATCTCTGCCTGTTTAAAGACTATGTGGGTGGCACCATGGTACTGTGAATAGTTTTGTCACCTCACAGCAAGTGATTCTCTCATCTGATCCTTGGGTGGGATTGTGTGGAGTCTGCATGCCCCCCTGTATTTGTGGGGTGTTTCTATAGGTACATTGGTTTCCTCCCACATCCCAAAGAGATGCTGCAGTTGGACTGGTGACTGAATTGTCCACATGTATGCATGCATGTGGTTTGTATCTAATATGAAAGAAAGGACTCCTATATGCCCAGCAAACTCGGTGGATGGTGATGGCT
The DNA here is from genome assembly GCF_019279795.1 of Protopterus annectens. Lineage (NCBI taxonomy): Eukaryota > Metazoa > Chordata > Ceratodontiformes > Protopteridae > Protopterus > Protopterus annectens. The sequence continues at coordinate 450,974,436 of NC_056737.1, read as the reverse complement.
GTTGATTGGGTTTCTATAGGAGTCAGATGTGACTGGCAAGCCTGGGGGAATGGAAAGACTATGCCAGTAACATATTACTTCATGTTTAACAAGTCTTAGAAGGCACTAATAAGTTTTGGCATCAGGTATTCAAAGCATTTGATGATGTGTTATTGTGGTTCATCTAGATTTGCGTAGTTAGATTCAGACATGCTATTGTAAATAGCGTAATAAGTGAAGTATATTCTGCAACAAGCAAAAATATTTTTTTATTTGTTTTTTCTAACTGAATGGCAAATTCAACAGACTGGTTTGGCTCCCTATATAATTCAGTTGTGACATTTTAGACTTTGGTTAAGGAAGTGATTTGTTCAGTCTTTTTGGAGGAGGAGGATGTTTGTATCTGTAGTTAACAATTCAGCTTTTCTAGAAATTGCAGCTAGTTTGTTGACTTTGTTTGAAGACAACTATCTGTATGGTAAACAAAGGAACTTTCCCACTCTGAAGGCTGAGAATGCAAAATTTCCCTCTAAATTTCCATTTACGTTCCGGAGTGTGTCCATCATCAGTGGGTATCACTTGCCTTATATACATACATACATACATACATATAAATGTTTCAGGCACGGACATTAATGCCCTTCTAGCTAGCCAATATACCAAAACACTTGTTCCCATAATAAATGTCCAGGCTGTTCTTAAAAATATCTAAACTAGTACTTGCTTTAATGTAATTTGGAAGTCTGTTGCATGCATCAGCTACTCTGTCAGAGAACCAATCAGTGCACTTCTCATTCCTATAGAATCTTCTACATAGGTTATCTGATGATTCTCTAGTACTTTTGGATAACCCCAGACATTCCCAGAGGTAGTTGTCCCTAAATGCCCCATATACCTGAATAACATCTCCTCTTAAATATCTATAAGAGACACTGTACAAGTTCAGATACTTTAGTCTTTCATAATAACTTTCACATCCATGGATGCCCTTAGTATATTTCCACTAGCTGTACTCTTTTCAGTTTATTCATGCTTGTTTTCCTATAAGGTTTCCATATTGTTATTCCATACTCAAGTTTGGGTCTAATGTAACTAACAAACTATGACTTCATTATGTTTGATTTCCTAGACTTTATAAATCTTTTTATATAACCTATAGTTCTATAACTATCATTAGCCAATTGGTTGATATGATTAGAAAAACTCATAGCTGAATCTACCAATATACCCAGGTCCTTAAATGAGTCTACAGTTTCAATCACTGTGTTCTGTATTAAATATTCACCTTTCAGTTTATGTCTCCCAAATCTCACATGCTTAGTTTTTGATGTATTTATCAACATATTATTCCCCTGTGCCCAAATGGTCAATTTAGTCAAATTAATTTGCAGACATGTCTTATCTGTAACACTTATAATCAGTTTACCCAATTTCAGGTCATCAGCATATAGACTGTAGAACAACTCAGATGAAAAAGGAAGGTCTGAAAGATACAATCTAAACAAGTAAGGGCCTAAAACAGAGCCCTGTGGGACACCTTGACTGTAACCAAGGATTTCACCTGGCAGTTGGTGTGTGATATTTGTCATGTCCTATTTGTAAGCCAGGCAGCTATCCATCTTATCAACAGTACAGCAATATCTACTTGTACTAATTTATTGATCAGTGTTTTGTGTATGACCCTGTCAAATGCTGAAGTTAAATCTATAAATCACATCACAGCACAATGTTTCATTCATATCTGTTATTATATTGTTATAGAACATCATGTTACAGGTGGTAATAGATCTATTTTCAACATATGCATGCTGATATATGGTTTCAAGTCCCAACCTATCCAGTTCTGACAATAACTTATCCGGTATTAACTTCTCCATTATTTTTCCACAACATGAAAGTAGACTTAAGGGTCTATATGATTCTGGGTTTGTCCTACTCCCCTTTCCCTTAAAGACAGGTTTAATACGTGCATGTCTCCAATCTTGAGGAATCTCCCCATATTTATATGACCTAGTGAATAATAGATATAATGGTAGTGTAAGTTCTTGCTGAAGTGTTCTCAGGTCATTGTTACTTATTCCATCTCCTCCCTGCACTTTGTTTGGATCCAGTTTGCACAGTTCTTTTTCAATATAATCTAATTTGATTCCAGTATCTGGGGTTACCTGGATGTCACTAGGACAACTTACTACCCCTTTTGTGGAACCAAACTGTTTTGCACAAGATTTTGTAAATATATCTATAATCTGTTGTGTCTGAGAATAAATTTTAGAATCTGCACACAGTTTATCAATTTGTGTATCTTTACTCCTTCCACATCTTATGTATCTATAAAAAGATTTCCTGTTATGCTCAATATCTTTATATAAATTTTCTTCACATTTTTTCTTGATCTTGTCTAATACTATGCTTAATCTGTTTGTCCAGCTTGTTTACTTCAATTTTCAAAGTTGTAGTTCAACCTCTCTTCCATTTCTTATATTTTTTGTCTCTCACCTTAATCAGGTATTTTGTTCTTATGGAAATATACTCCCCTGATGTTGCGTGCCTAGATCCTGATGTTAAACATTTTTTTTCCTTTTTGCACTCAAACAATTTCTCTTTCAAAACTTTCCATATTCCATCTGCAGTTTTTCCACTGCACACCTCACTCCAGTTAGTTTTATATAGTAACTGTTTTACTTCCCTATAATCTGTAATTAACCTTCTGTGCATTGGTTTAGATTTCAGTTTGGCAGAATTATCTAGCAACAAATTAACCTTAATAACCCCATGATCACTGCACATCAATGGTGGTAAAACTTGACTTGAAGTTACAGTAATTTCTTTGGGAACACAAACAATATCTAGTATATTCCGCCCCCTGGTAGGTTTTTTTTACAATCTGAAGCATTTGTTGTTCCTGAATATACTCTGTGAATAATTTCTTTACTAACATTGTTGAATCAATATTATTCCAGCCTGTTTCTGGCAAATTTAAGTCCCCAGCTAATATTATTCTTCCCTCCTGTGTTCCATGTAAGAAATGTATGAATTCCTCTAGGTCATCTGCACTTGACTTTGGTGGTCTATACACTCCAACAATTGTTATATGTTTTAGGGTTGTCTTTATTGTCACAGTAACACAGTCTATAGTATTGGTGTTATCACTGAACATGTAATAATCACAGGTCTCATAGCTATCTTTAATTCCTATCATAACACCTCCACCTGATTTTTTTGTTAGAATGTTTGTTACAGTAAAAACATTTATATCCTGTCAGAATTGGTTTCCAGTCATTGTTCTTTAACCATGTTTCACAAACAATAACAACATCAGTCTTGTGGGAACGTAGCAAATTTTTAAATAAAAAAACGTTATTATTAATGCTCCTAGCATTAACAATCATCAGAGATGCATCAAATGTTGCTATCTGTGAACTGTTACATTTTTGACCTGGCAAAAATCCTGGCTAGTGTTTGACAAATATTGCAAAATATCTGCTGCAAAAATTCTCTTCCCTGATCTAGACAAATGCATCCTGTCTGAACACGTGTGCCCAAAATAAGGCTTGGATGCTCTACACATTTCCATTTTTTAAAGCAGGACATTTTTTTCATGTAGGTGTTTATCCAAAAAACTTTTCATTCACAGTGACCTGACTATCCTTTCTATAGGTGATTTGTGAAAAATATGTCCTAACGCCAGTACAAGCTATACTATCTAGGAGGGCTGTCAGTTCCTGACTAACAATCAGAGAATCTTTGTTGGTGACATCATTTGTACCAACATGAATAAAAACAGATCCATACTTCCTTACATTAAGGTGTTCCAAGGCTTGTTTCACATCTTCTATTTTTGGTCCTGGCAAGCATAACACTACTCAATGTTCATTATCATCTCTGCAAATATAGGTATCAGTTCCTCTAATAACTGAATCTCTAATTACAAGAATATCTTTGCTGACCATCCCTGAAGAATCTTCAGCTTCTAATACAGCCATTTCTACTCTATCAATTGTTACGAAGGATAGATCTTCATCACTATTAGTCTTATTAATTCCACTGTTTCCATTGCGTATTAAATTCTCATCCAGCTGGCACTGTAAATCCACAGCTTGAGTCATGTAGTCAACATCTGTCTTTCTCTTTTTTTCTTACAGTAATGTTCTTCAATCCTTCCACGTTCAATTTTGATTTCTTCCTTTTCACCTGCCCCTTGCTTCCTTTTTCCACCTTTTCAATTGGAAAGGTGATGCCTTTTTCTGTAGACTGAGGGTTTTCTGATAGACATATATCTTCATTCCCTGTCACCAGGGTGTTACATAACAAAGCAGAATCCTTTTTACTACATATTCTCTTTCCTTTACAGTCATTAACCAGTTTCTTTTTCTTCCTTGTTATTTGTTGAGAACTTCTTCCTTTCTTTCTTTTTTTGTTTCCTTCTAAACAAACTGGATCCTCAGATTGCTGAGTACTTGCATCCACAATTCCATACTTCTCAGGGGCCTCATCATGTTTCATAGGGGTTGAATGCTCTTTGCAGAAAATAGATGCATCATTTCCTAAATCTGTTCTATGCCTAACATATGTTAATTGGTGTTACTAGGCTATTTGCTCAACAGCCATTTTAAGCATAGCCATGCTCACCCTAAATATACCAAAATATTGCTGACATGTGTTAATACTCTAAGGAATTTTTACAAGTTACAATATAGGCATACATACATGAAGCATTCAAAGACTGCCCCTTTCCATTGGGGGCATAGGTGTCAAACCAGGAGTAAATTTGAGATTTCCTCTCCTTTTGTCCAAGTTATATTTCAATATGGTGAGGGAAGAGCTTTAAGTGTTGTTTCAATGGTAGCTTGAAGGATTTCATGTTACTTTGAGTGAAAGGGGATTCGAATTCCTGACTTTATAGTTGTAAGAAGAAAATAATGAGTCACCTGCAGTATTGCTTGATTTAACTGGTTGCAATCAGAATTTGTCAATGGAACAAACAGACATAGTTCAGGGAGTAAGGCCGAATAGTATTTTTTGGTGTTTGGAATTTTTCTGGATGGAAAATAAGATTTGAAGTTTTTAGTTCTGTGAATTTTAGATAGTGAGGTAATTCTAACTCTTCTTCTTCTTCTTTTGGCTGCTCTCGTTAGGGGTCGCCACAGCAGATCAACTGTTTCCATTTCTTCCTGTCCTCTGCATCTTGCTCTGTCACACCACTCACCTGCATGTTCTCTCTCACCACATCCATAAACCTTATCTTAGGCCTTCCTCTTTTCCTGTTACCTGGCAGCTTCATCCTTAGCATCTTTTTCCCAATATACTCTGCATCCCTCCTCAGCACATGTCCAACCAACGTAATCTTGCCTCTCTGGCTTTGTCTCCAAACCTTCCAACCTGGGCTGAGCCTCTAATATACTTATTCCTAATCCTGTCCATCCTCGTCACACCCAATGCAAATCTTAACATCTTCAACTCTGCCACATCAAGCTCTGACTCCTGCCTTTTTGTCAGTGCCACTGTCTCCAACCCATATAACATAGCTGGTCTCTCTACCCTCTTGTAGACCTTCCCTTTCACTCTTACTGATACTCATCTATCACAAATCACTCCTGACACTCTTCTCCACCCACTCTATCCTGCCTGTACTCTCTTCTTCACCTCTCTTCCACACTCACCATTACTTTGAAGTGTTGATCCCAAGTACTTAAACTCATCCACCTTCGCCACCTCTACTCCCTGCATCCTCACCATTCCTCTATCCTCCCTCTCATTCACACACAGATATTCTGTCTTAGTCCTGCTGATCTTCATTCCTCTTCTCTCTAGAGCATATCTCCACCTCTCCAGGGTCTCTTCCACCTGTTCCCTACTCTCACTACAGATCACAATGTCATCTGCAAACATCATATTCCACAGGGACTCCTGTCTGATCTCGTCTGTCAACTTGTCTGTAATTCTAACTAATTAATCAAATTTAGTACCATGCAGTTATGTGATCTGTAAAGTATATCAGCTGCAAATTTAACTATTTTTTGCAGTATTTTTCTAGCATGATTATCTGTATAGTTTGCAGGTTGATAAACACAGCAGCAGCATATATGAGGGTGGGTGATAGTACAGAAGAGGCAGTAGCTTGCCAATAGCTGGCTAGCCTGGTGAGGTTTGGCTTGATATAGGGCACCAAGGTTTTTGTGTGTTTTACTGATAGGTTGTTTATTTGCTGGTCAAATGTCATGATATTATGTATGATGACACATATAAACTTGGTATGAGTTAGAAGTTTAATTTTGGTTTGATCTGAAAAAGTAATGGTGAAAGAGGTTTTGCATTAGAATATTGTTTAGGTGTGAACATAATAACTTAGTTCTTTTGGTTTAATAGTAATTGAGAGTTATGGTGCCATGTTTCAATGGTGTTGAGGGATTCCTGTGTTTCAGTTTGAAGTTGTTGAAATCTTTTGACAATGCAGATGAGCAAAGAATCATCAGCATACTGAATAATTGTAGCATGTTTACTTGCAGAGTGTAGGTCATTTTTGAAAACAGTGAATAGCAAGAGACCATGGATAGATCCTTCAGGCAACCCTAGGTGCACTGAGAAACAGAGAGATGACTTTTTCTCATTTTACAGCTTGAAGTCTATCACTGAAATAGCTGTTGAACCAAGTGAGAGATAAGTGTTAAAATTCTAGAGAAGAGAGTTTGTAGAGCAATTTTTGGTGAGAGGCAGTGTTAAGATTCTTTGAGAAGTCAAATCAAAGTGCTGCTATTAAGTAATCTGCATTCCTGCTACTGTTGATGGTGGCAGCAAAGCTGAGAAGAGCCATTACAGTGCTATGCTGTGGTCAGAAACCATATTGTGCGGGGTTTAGTAAGTTGTTTATGGTAACAAATATAAGTAGCTGGGATTGGACAAAATTTTTTAAGACTTTAGATAGGGTGGACAGAATGACTATTGGCCTGTAATTGGAGACATCATTAGAGGAGCCACCTTTGTGTAGGGGTGTGGTATAAGATTTTTTACAAATTTTAAAGATGTAGCTTTCTGTGATGAAGTGGTTTATTGGGGTATAGAATGGGTAACTATAGTGTTTGCTGAAAGTCTAATATACCGTGCAATAAGATTGTCTCAGGACAAGTGTAGCTGGCTTTAATCTGAGAAGATATTTCCTGATGGTGGATGTGGGATGGGTTCAAAATCAGATGTGTTGGGATTATCTATTGATCCTGCAGGGGTTGGGGTGTTACAGGTAGTAGGGTTGTTTAAAAGGGAAGTTAATATATTGATAAAATGTCTATTGAATTAGCTAATGTTGTCATTAGTATAGTTATTAGAAGGGAATAGTTGGGTCGTGTGGCCAGGGTGTGTAAGTATGTTGATGGAAGACCAGAAAACGTTGGGGTTGTTTTGCTTATTATTTTGGAAGTTTGTGTAGTATGCTTTTTTTGTTAAATTTTGTCATGCATTTTGCCGTGTTTTAGAGTTGTTTAAAACTTTGGAGGCTGAACTGAGTTTCCTTTGTTTCCAAGCATTCCAAGCTCTATATCTTTCTTTCATTATCATTTTGGATTTTCCAGTTCATAGGTTCCTAGATAAGTACTAAGCTAATTGTCCTTGCTAGGCATTTTAAGTCTAATCAATTTCCCTTTTTGTGCTTGAAATAGCCTATCCCATTTGGTTATAGATTGGCCTTACCCATCCCATAATAGATAATTATATATTACCCATAATGAGAATAACTGGGATCATACCATAGATAATTTTTATAGTTAACCAGAATGCAGGGTTTATGTTAACTCTCTTGTTTCATAGTAGGGCATGCAAATTTTGGATGAAGAGAAATGCTCCATTAAAGTCTGTGACAGTGTCATCAAAAGGAAGAGTATGAACTCATTTCCAGTTAATGTATCTTAAGCTGGCTAGGAAAGCATCTTTTTTGGATAGATGCAAGTTTAAGTATTACATTACAGAGGTTGCGATTCACAGGGGAGTTTATTTGCCTAATTGTGAAAGCAGGGAAGTGACTGCTTACGATGTGGGGATCAGAGGTGAGAATATTGCATGGGGAATTTTTGCGTATCCAGACAATGGTGGTGCTTTTATTACTGGTTTTATAGTAACTAGTAGAGAAGTGGAGATGAGTTGAGTAAAACCATAGAGTGAAGCCATATAAATTGATTATATTATTGTTGGACTCATTAATAATAGATTGCCAGCCTATGATGAAGTGCCTTAGTGTTATAGTTTCTTGATTAATATTTGCTGAAGGCCATGAGATGATTTCCTCCATAATATATACATTGTTGCTGTGAGTATGCAAACAGCAATGATCTGTAATGTCTTATAGCTATTATGTTTAAGTGAGGTACAAGAATCTCAACAGTTTTAGTAGCTGGGGGGGGGGGGCTGTAAGTAGAGTAGAATCGATACAGGGTGTTATTGTAGAATATTGATACGTTGTCTGCTATTTTGTTTGTTTTATCTAATTGAAGCATGTTATACCCTTGAGGTAGAATCTCCTTATGTTTTATATTCTGTTTTTAACCAGGTTTCTGTTATGACCATGATGTTAGGAGAGTGGAGGAAATTCATGCGTGGACCTCTGGGAGTTTGTATCTAATGCATCTGAGGTTAATGCTAAAATGGTACAGATTATTGTTTTTAGAGATTTGGCCTAAGAGGAGAATGTATTTGTAGTGGTAGTTTGGAAGACATTTTGTGAACGAAGGAAAGGGCCTGTGGTATTTTGTCACTCCTTTTGCGATGGGTGGGGGGAATCTGAGCTTGGAGGAATATCTCTATAGAATTTAATTGAGGAAAAGCTGCCTAAGTTTATTTATTTACTTATTTATTTTTTAGCAGTTCTTTAGGGAATGTGGCTGTGACAGGTATAGTATGGTTTGAAAGATTAGTGGATAAGCTGATTAGGCTACGTGCGATAGGCAAATGATACTGAGTTTCATTTTGAGTTAGAAAATCTGATACTTGAAAGTGGGGTTGTAGTTGTTCTTGATAAAAGGATGTCAGGTTTGTGAGTAACAGAAGGGGGGTATAATAAGAAGTAACCAGGGAAACATTTTGATTGGTGAAGGTCAGTTGTACGTAGATATAAAATGTTGGACAATTGTGGCAGATGAATGTAGTTTGGAGACAGAAAGGTGGTTATGCTCAGTTAGTTGAGGGGTTGAGGTATATGTGGTGGGTGTTCAGCAGAGACTGGTAAAAGCTGCAAGTTGAAAAACATTTGGAAGGGATCAGTGGGGAAGAGAGCATGAGAGATACAGAGATAGAAAAGTGTGTAGATGTTATATATTGTTGATGGTAGAGAATACACTTAGAACTAGACTAAATAAAAATGGGGGGTGGTAGAAATGCGAAAGAGAAGACATCAGACAGGAAGAAGTGTGAATGCAGGCAATAAGATAGTTGAAAGTAGAAAGGTATGTGAAATGACAGGAGAGGGATAGAGCTTACTTCTGATTGGGCATCACTGGGGGTGATGAGCTTTGTTTTAGTCTGGAGAGGGTGTTACTGACATAGTAAGGTTTAAATATGCTACAAGTTAGGATACTTGGGGATGACTGCAAAAATGCAAAAATTCTGATTAGAAGAAGAAGAAGAATGAGAAGAAGAAAGTATGTGAAGGTGATGAAAATATAAGGTGTTAGTAGTTACTTCTATCTAACAGATAGCCTAGTGGGAATTTATTATAGGAAGGGATCTGCGGGTATAAGTGAAGGTTAATGCAGATGGGTATGGCTAGTTAGTGTGAGCAGTTTCCTATAAGCAAAAAATGGGGATATGTTAGAGGTAAGAATGAGGGTAGAAAAATATGCTATGAGTACTTAGATAATTTGCTCTCTGGGGTAGTGGAGAGACAGAGAGTCATATATCTGCTGGTAAAGTGAGATTTTACTTTATAGGGGTGTGGTGGGTATGAGGAGAAGGAAGAGTATAAAAGTTATGCTATGGGGTTAGGGAATTAGGGGTGGTAGGGAAGCAAGGCAGGTTACAGACGCAAATGTATTGGCATGATTTAATCTGTGTATCTGTATGTATGTATGTGTGTGTGTATATATATATATATATATATATATATGTGTGTATATATATATATATATATATATATATGTGTGTGTGTGTGTGTGTGTGTGTGTGTGTGTGTGTGTGTGTGTGTGTGTGTGTGTGTGTGTACGTATCAAAACAGACCCAGAATGATATTAAGTCAGCCAAATTTAGTAAGAGTTAAAAATAAAAATGGAACAACTTTGCATTGTTATTAGTGCTTATTAACTTCTTTGTCTTTAGCATGGTGTTTCTTTGCACACTTGACACTTGATATTTGAGCTGGATTCAGTACAAAAACAGGAATAAAACATAAATACATAAATAAAGTGATTTTTATTTGTAAAAGCCATTACACTACTCAAAGATCCAGGCTTTACACTTTTTTAAGAGAATGTGTACATTTTTAAAAGATGGGAACTTGAAGATGAAAAATGAGAACCAATGGAGCCATTATTTCATGATTATGTACTCTGTACAGCATCACTGGAAACAGCTTTACTTAGAATCATGATCATATGAAGTTGTAGATAGTTATCTTAATGTGTATCCTAACATAACTAATGATATTTTAAGAAGCACTGTGTTTAAGTTAAACAGTCCTCTAGCATAAGTCCAGATAATTTATTGGGCTATGTTGCAAGCAAGACCAGAAATGTATTGGGTGATCCATTTGTAGAGTTCACTTTTACAGAAAAATTACATTTTGGATGACTGGAAGCTGTCACACATTGCACCATTTCACTGGTAGTTAAAACATTGTCAGAAATAACAATTGATTCACTTTATGTCTATCTTGGGCAAATGTTTCAAGCATTTTATAACTGATCTTATAAAAAGGAATAATTATTATACTCAACTGCTGAACATCAGTTAACTTGTTTTTTTTAAAGAGTAAATCTATTCAGACTAATCTGACTATCATGAAAATGTTAAAATGGCACTTAATAAAGGTATATCTATAGTTGTCTGTTTGGATTTGGCTAAGGCCTTTGATTCCTTGTCACATGTAAGAGTCATTAGTGTATTAAATATTGTGGCTTCATGACACTGGGAGAGGACGCAAAGAGGTCTGGTGTTGGATGATGCTTCTGACTGGGGCTTTGAGCAAAAGTGCTACAATGGTCTGTGCTGAGCCCACGATTATTTGATTACTTTTTATACATTTCCAACTAATCTTAATTGTTGGTTGTTAAAATACACTGATCACTGTAAAGTCAGTTCATTTGCTTCATCTCAAGAAGATTTGTATGAAATAAATGATGGTCTTAACAGTAATATATAAGAATTTAAGATAAAAATTTAATGTTAAGTATAAGGTTATAACATTTGGACTTATAAAGATAAGTTAACTTATGTTACATAATAAATTGCTTCAGGACATTGATAAGATGAAATATTTGGCAAGTGTAATGAATTAAAAATCACATCCTTGAAATCAGGGCAATGGCTTTAAAACAGTTTTTTTTATGTTTAAAACATTAAAATATTTAGTTATACTTTTCAATTTGTTCATGCTCATAATTATTTGTCCATTTCTAGAGTAAAGCTATGTATTTTTTTGCCTACACTAAAACAGAGATCAACATGCTAGAAATAGCCCAGAGAAACCTCGCTAAGAAAATACAAACACTTAGTGATCTTCAAACTACAGAAAGGTAAATACGTCTTGGCTTTTTGTATAAACTATTACCTATAGGTACAATAAAGGAGGAATTAGTGCAGAAAACAATAAGATGGAGATGGGGAAAACAGAAGAAAAAAGTCAAATACTGGGACCAATTTCACGCAGGAGGGAGATTGAAAACATGGATAAAAATGCAAGGGGAGTATCGGTTAGATAAAATATTACAATGGGAATATGTCAGATAGAGAATATATTAGAATGGGAATATGTGGGATAAAAAGTAAATGGGGACAAATAGGAAGATGTTGGGAATAATCATTAAGGACTCCAGAACTGATAGATGAAATAGAAACTAAGAGGAGAGAAGGAAAACAAACAAGAGAGATATTAAGGATCTGAAAAAACTGGCTGAATGAAGGAAGGAATGAGGTAGGGATTTAATGGACAGGAAAATGGGAGAGACAGAGAGAGAGAGATAGAAGGGACCGTATTGGATGAGAAATGGCAGAAACAATACAGCTACTGGAATTTATAACCAAGGCTGGGACATTTAGAATATTTGCCTGGAAATGCTTACATAAGTGCTTTTATTATCCAACAAGGTTAGCTAAATATTTGTATGTGTGGATGGAACCTGCAGGAGATATAGAAGAGAATGAGGAACATGGATGGACTGTAAATAAGTGAGGGAGTATCAAGATGATATAAGACAAACTTTGAGAAGAAGCAAGGTAAGAGATAAGTTGTTAACAAAAAAGCTATTCCTGCTAGTGTATGAGAAAGGTATTCCAAAAGGTGAGAAAAGAATGGCGTGATTAATGATGACAGTAAGAAATAAGACAATAACTAGAAAATGGAAGAAAATGAAAGACTGAGAGGGGAAGAAGATTAATGGAAAACTGGAGGATTGCAGATGGTATAAAGGTAAAGAGGAAGGGAGATGACAAATATTGGAAAAGATGTGAAAGATGGAAAAGTGGGGATGAAAATTAGTGAGAGCAAGAACTAATGAGTCACAAAGCCAGAGACAGACATGAATATGATGGTAAATTTGTAAATAATTAACTCCCCAATGGAGAGAGTTGGAGGAGAAGTAGAAGCTGGAATAACATACTTATAGGAAAACTAAAAGTGTGTGTGTGTGTGGGGGGGGGTGGCAGATATTAAAATAACAAACAAAGTCAACAGTAATAAGGAAAAAGATCACACATGCATGAGCTCTAGCTGAGTATTAAAAATAATGAAAAATTGAAAAGAAATGTACTCAGTGGTTTGCTAATTAAGTAACATGAAGGATAAAGAAAAGAAATGTAACTGCTGCTATTAAGCTGGATGGAGTATATAAAAAGGGGTCTATATTAGCTAATCAAAATGGCTAAACACTGAATGCCGTTTCATCAACCACTAAACATCGAAATACCATTTACATGAACATCCAATTGAACAACCAGAAATGACACAATACTTCAAACATTGCTTGGCCCCCCCACAACCCCCAATGTGGGGAGCTATGCCCCACACACATCCCCTAACTAAATATACCAACTCTGATATCACACTACAGTGGGGAAGAGGGCAAATTTACAATGACGGCTAAGCGATTGTTTCCCTAGGGAAAAAATCTTTGAATTGGCCGTTCGCAGAAATGGTAGTTCGATGTTTAGTGGTCAATGAAACTGGGTTCAATGTTTAGCCATTTTGATTAGGTAATAAAGACCCTATAAAAAGGTTAAGTTAAAGAATAAACCACCATCTGTCAGCAGCGAATTGAAATGTACCATGGTATGTGGATTGTGCCATTTAAATTGATATCATGAATTAAAAAGAAGTTGTGACAAAAAGAGACTCTGCAGCAGATTGTGCATGTTAAACACAATAAAATATATATGATTGTATACCTTATAGTATAAATACTAGCAGTGATATGTATATAGGGATTTTATTTTATGAAGTAAAAAAGCAGTAGTGCATATGATTAAAATGTTGATTTGAGCAAAGTAGTACATATTAGTGATACTGCAGTATATCTAATAAAAATGTTATAGAAAACTTATTGCACAGTATAATGATTTTTTGCACATATATTAGTATATTGTAGTTATTAGGACTACAGTATAAAATAAGTGGTACACATATTGCTATAATTAAATTTTACATTAATAGTTTATATTTGTTAGCATAAAAATTGTTGCAAAGGTCATAATGATCAATATGAAGAATAAATGTGCAGTGCATGAAGCACACTGATTACACTAAAACACAGCGAAATTATATGCTGGTTCACCCCTGCTATAAAGATACTCAACCTTAACAATGCTTAAAAGAATGCTTAACAATTGTTAAGCACCCTTAGGTGCTGTTAACATTGCGTCGACTCTAAAAGCAGACAGCGGCAGCAGGGCATGAGATGGCTTCATTTCAACTCCCACTTCCTCCAGCTCTCTGATGAAGTACACAAAGTATTTTGAATTAAATTGTTTCCTTTTCACAGGGAATATATAAGACATCAGTCACTCCCCCACTGATTTACCCCGTTTCAAAGCTGACACAACACATCATGTTTTATTTGTTTTTTTGTTTTTTTTTTAAATCGTACTTTTGATTCATTTGTAGTATGGAAAAGATAAATCTCCATGTACCACAAAGAATTATGAGCAGGTCAGTGGATCATAACCCTGTATTATATGCTCTCAACATGGATGCCAAAATTCAACTTGAGAGCTTTACTATCGATGTGAATTTTTTGACATCCATGTCTAGAACAAATAATAAAGCAGGTACAATCAGTGACCCACTTGTAATCCTTTATTTTATAATCAAGCATGTTTGTCTAAATTACTATACATTTGCAGATATACATATACAGCATGATTTATGTATGCCAAGCAGAATAATTTAGGGTGTTACACTGTAGAAACAAAACATGACATTGTCTTGTCTGTGTTAGATCTTAACATGATGGCAAATGGCATACATTAGTATTTATGTCTGAAGCATTTATATTTTGCATCCTCAATTAAGCTGGCTTTATTTTTTTTTCAGAATATAGATAGATAATTCAATGCTTTTAGTTTGATAGGTATTATATTCTATGAATGGGGTAAAATTTTACTAGAGGCTATTTCTGTGCAGGCCAAATTGAAGCTAGCTCTGGCTAGGTGGTCAGTGTCATGATCTCTTAATTCATAGCATGTGCTACATATAATAAAGATATTTCTAAAGGGAGACAGTGATTGCCATTCAGTATTTTGAAACATAGATGATTAAGTAGAAAGGTAGTTCAGTGATTGGTAACATTGGTTGCTGTTTTATGATTAAACAGTGATGCTGAATATGCTCCGATAGATGAATAAACCTGAGAGCTCTGTTTTCAGTGGTTTGTAGCAAATCTGTATTATGAAAAGACAGCAAGGCTATGATTGGAAATATACACCCAAGTCTGGTTATCACGACATTTGTTGCACTTGCCTTTCTTACTACTAGAGTAAGGAGCTATGCAAATTTGCAGGATACTTTTAGGTGATTAAGTACTTTGTTTGGTAACAATTCAGTACATTGATTGAAAGTAATGTTCTGATCTACTTCAATACACAGGTACTGTTGATTTGTGATAAACGATATGGTTAATCCTGACGGGTCAATAATAGTAGGTGGGTGAGCAGTTATTTTATTTTATTGTTTTTGTTAGTACTGACTAACATAACAGTGGACTTCTGAGTATTGATGGATAATTAGTTATTGACTAATTCTACATTGAGGGAAAATCATTTGTAATTCATTATTCAAAAATGCAGTGTTTTTGTATAATCTTGTAAAGGCATTATCCTCTAAATACAGGGAGCGTGACATGTTTGGCAAATGTTGGGGTGTCTGTTAATGAATGATGAGAAAAGCAGAGGACACAGCTCTGATTCTTGGGGCATATCTTTAGAAAGTTGGCCTGTGTCAGTGAGTGAGTTTTCACTTAATGTCTTGAAAGGATAGTTCATTAGATAGTTACTAGACATTCCAGAACATCTTCTGAAAATTCACAATCTGTAAAGAACGGGGATGCTCTACAAACTCAGAGGATCTGGAACAGATGCACTTGTACACATGCCTTTGTCCATTTGATTAGGATCTGGTGAGTAACATGACAAATGACAGTAGATGTGGAACAGTTGGATATTAAGTTATTTTGGCTAGGTGCTAGCATATCATAATTCTACACATATTAAAGTCTGGTGAAGTAATTTTAAATAGCGGTATGACTGTAGCATGTTTAAGATGTGGGGTGTACTTCTTGTAGTGACAGATTAAATGGATGCATCACAGATTTAGAAAAAACAGAGCACCCTGTTTGTAGGAATTTGAGGTGCAGGGTGTGCAAAAGGGTGCTGTAGCTGAGGTTAATACTGCACACTATCTATTTGCTAACTTTCCATTAATAACTTTAAAATGAAATGGGGGCACTTCCAAAAATGTGTGGAGTTGTGATAAAGATGTAACTGTTGAAATGGTATTAAACTTTAGTATTGTAGTAAGCAACAGGGATAAAATAACATTTTTAGTGTGCTGTTACATATTTATGTTTAGTTGATATATTTTGGCAACTTTAGAAAAAATTAATTTGGAATTTGTAGCTTTTATGGTCTGTCAGAAACTTTTTGTTTGTTCTAGTAATTTAGTTTGTATATATACCTCTGTACTAAATGCTTTTCTCACATTAGTTTGTACTCCAGTTTCATGTTTAAGTACATCTAATACATCTTTTTTGTTTGCATTTGTTGTCTTTTTACAGTTTGCCCAAGTTTGATTTATTTTCTTTAAAAGTACCTTAAATTTGGTGGTTAGCCTTGGGAGTGAGGTTGTTATTGTGAAGTCTTCTTTCCTGAAGTGGCCACAGTGTGTCTTATATGGGAGGTAGGGTCTATGTAACTAAAGACTGGTGAGCAGTCATTATAGTGAAGTTCTTCTAGCAAAGATGGCTATGACAATTCAGGTATGGATCATGTAAGTATAGTTTTAGCTGGAGTTTTACTGATTTTATAGATGGGTCTGAAAGAAAAGGGGTGTGGTTACTTATACTGTTTGAAAGTAAAAGTAGATTTTTTTTATTTTTTTAGGTACATTTGTACAGCCAACAGAGGGCATTAACCATTGGTTGAATTTGCACCCATTTGTTAGAGAGACTGTTGTTAACAAGAAATCTTGTAAGATGACTTTTGAATGACCTTTTTCAGTTCATATTTGCATCCCCTAGTATAATTAGTTTATGATGTTTAGAATATGAGAATGTAACACATAGAGTATATATTGTACCAGGGAGTAGGGATATAGATTGTGGCGTATTCAATTTACCATGTCTGCCAAGAATAATTTGAAAAATTTACCAATTAGTTGTAGTGTTAGTTATGGTAGTACTGCTGACTACTAGTGCAGATCTAAGTTAAGCTGGTTTCTTAACTAATGTTAGCACCCCCTATCCTACTCAGTTACCTGGTCTACTGTCTAAGTTTCAATTTGAGCCAATTTATTACTGATACTGTAAACAGTAATAAGATTTTCATTGTTTGAACCGTTCATGACCTACTATTAAGGATCTAGAATTAGTTGTATATCACCTTTGAATATTATTAGATATGTTACTGAAGTTAATACATGTTTGTAGACTTTGGGGGCTGCTTATTTAGATGCTGTATAGGTCAGCAGCTTTATGTACAGAATAGGCAGATTTCAGTTGAGTTGGGAACCAGTCTAGGTTGAGTAGACTGAAATGAGGACAGTGTTAGGGTACAAGAATAGTTAGAATGTGCAAGGACAGGAGTAAATATTATCATTCTTTTCAGGTAGCTAAGGAGGATTATGTATTAAGTAAACAAACTATGATTGCTAGTACAAGGAAAAAAGAGAGTGTAACCATTAACATATTGAAGGTGAGTTAAAGAATAATATTGTACATTAGTGAATGGAACTGAGGGTGGCCGCAGTGGTGCAGCAGTTAGCGTTGCCACCTCACAGCAAGAGGTTCTCCGATTCGATCCTCGGCTGGGGTGCCTTCTGTGTGGAGTCTGCATGTCCTCCTTGTGGTCGCGTGGGTTTCTTCCGGGTGCTCCTGTTTCCTCCCACATCCCAGACACATGCTGTAGGTGGATTGGACACTCTAAATTGGCCCTAGGCATGAGTGTGTGCATGTGTGTGCCTTCTGTGGAAGGTTGGGCACCGGGCTGGCAACTCGACATTGTAAAACTCCACTGCCAAATCATGAGTGGACAGGTGATCCACTGTGGTGACCCCTAACTGAGAAAAGCCAGAAGAAAAAGTGAGTAGAACTGAGTAAGACAACAACAGGATGCAGGTATTTGGAGTGTGAAGTATTGAATGTACCATGGAAATAATTACAGAATTACTATTTTTAAGTAGAGAGGTTGACTGAGTGAAGTCAGAGTTCAACATAAAGCTTAAGAAAATAGTATTGACATTTGCGGTATGATATATTGGTTGAACCACTGAAACTATTAATGAGTTACTATATATTTTGTCATAGTACAAAATGTAGTTAGCTGAAGAAAGCATTTGCCTGTTTTGCTTGCTTTAGTAATACTTTATACATGGAGTTTAGTAAGAACAGATATATTTCCATTGCTGTACATGATTCTGTTATTTCTAATGCCAGTATAATAGTAGAATTAGTGTGTGTGTGTGTGTGTTTGTGTGTATATGTGTGTGTGTGTTATATCATTGCTTATATGCAATATGGCAGATGTAAACATAATTATGAAAAGAGCACATAACATATGTAAAGCCCTTACATTTGTGTGGCATATTTCAGCAGTTAATTAATGTAAATTATGTCCTCTATTACCTGTGTTATATTTAGAAATCTGTGCAATATATTTATTATTTGCATAAGATTTATAAGTTATTGTGTGTGTGTGTGTGTGTGTGTGTGTGTGTGTGTGTGTGTGTGTGTGTGTGTGTGTGTGTGTGTGTGCGTGTGTGTGTGAACTATATTGGTTTGGATATGTTTGAATCAGGCTTAAGATAATGTGCTTTATTCACAAAATCCATTCCTGAAAATAAGAAATAAGAATGAGAGTTTTTAAGATGAATGGTTATATAAATGAAAAAGGGGCTTGTTGGACAATGAGGTGGCCTGGTTTGAAAAGGGATAGGAAAGGAAAGATGCCTATAACTCCTGCTGAGCAGGGATCAATCAGACTGTGCATGAGCAGAAAATCACAATGAAACAAATAACTATGCAGCCAATAGGTAAATTAATTTTCAATGCATCATATTGAGTTTTCTTTCTTTCTTTTTTCTTTTTTTGCAGTGCGTACATCTACAGTCATAGCAAAAGTCAGTCTGTATTTGGGAGCATTTAGTGCTTTAGATACAGGGAAGTAAAAAGAATAGACTTTTAGCCTGAGCAGTACATCAGCAGAGCATAACCTTCCACTGCAGTCACAATAAATATAATCAACTTGATTTACATTTTAAATGCCCCTATTGGCATACCTTTATTGTTAGTTTATTAGAAGCATTGTCACATAGAATTTGTAACAAAGGTTGGAGTCTGGTCATCTATGATCTGTCTACAGAATTTGACGCGACAATGCAGCACATATACTTCTGATACTATTGTGTTAGTAATTTACTTACCAGCTGCATGGCTCTATGAGAAGCATAATGGCTATTGCTGCAAGTAACTATAGACTTCTCTTAAAGTTAGTGGAACAATGGATCCTTCCCAGTCAGACTTTCATACTCATCACTGTACGGAGACTGCTGTCAAAAGATTAATTAATGATTGCCTAATGGCAAGAGACCAGCAGCACTAAAGAGTGTTGGCCCTCTTGGTTCTCTGTGCAGCATTTGACACTGTGGATCATGGAATCCTCATAGGATGCTTATGTCTGTATTGTGGCATTTCCACTGTGGTCTCTGACTGATTTAAATCATACTTATCTGGCTGTACACACAGAGTCTGTTCAGGAATCAATTCTTCATTTGTATACCGCCATGAGTGCCGAACATCATAGGGCTCCCTATGTTGGGCCCTTTAATATTTGCAGTGTATGTGCTTCCTCTTAGAGTACCTTTAAGGCAAAGGGGATTAACATACCACACCTATGCTGATGATACTTCAGATGTATTTTCCTTCTCACAAGATGAAATGGCGATTAGTGATCTTGAAGCCATGGCTACTTGGTTAACTGATTTAATTAAACACCATAAAGATAGAAGCCTTGGCAATACATGTGGCCTTGAGAGATTCTTCCATACTATTATTACCCAATTTTATCATGTATGGAGGTAATAAGATTGAATTGGTTAATGAAGTACACAATCTTGGAGTTACTCTTGTCTCATGGTTGACATTTTTCACCAGATATCTGCTGTACTGAACTCTTCTTGTTTCCATCTAGGAAATATTACCAAGACAACTTGGTTTAAGCTGATCTCTTGATTGTTTTCATACGCTGCTCTTTTCCGGACTGGATTACTGCAATGTCCTTTACTTGGGACTAACTAGGTGTGACCTTGATCATTTACAAATGGTGAAAAACTCTGTAGCTAGACTTACTGGTACTTCTCATTATAAACATTTTACATCTGCTCTGCACAGCCTTCATTGGTTTCCTATTTGCTATAGGATAGCTTACAAGACTCTAGCTGTTTTATCTGTCCATTCACGACATGGGTCCCTACTGCCCTCTGCGGATCATGTGCTCATTCTCTGAGACTTTAGGTTTTCATACATTTGTCTGTCAAGCCACATAGTACCTCCAAGAATGCCAGTCATTGGTCTGCTCTAGGCAGGCACTAAAGGCTTAATTGTTTGAAATGGCTTTTGTTGACATGGGTGACTGCTTGTTTCAGTTGTTTGTTTGGATGTTTATGTTTGTTTTACTTTACTGAATTATTGTTATCAGTGTTTTATCTAAAAACATGTAAATGAGCTTGAAGTACACCACACACCTGGCACTTTAAAAGTCTGTGTCTTGCTCTCTCTCTCTCTCTGTCTTTCTCTCTGTCTCTCTGTCTCTATTGATTTCACCATATTGCCACTTGTATTGTTAGCTGAACAGAGGTGCTGTCACTCAGGTTGTACAATAGCAGTTAGGGTCCAGTGCACCATGCACTTGGCACTTTAAAAGTCATTGCCTTGGACTCTCTCTCTCTCTCTCTCTCTCTCTCTCTCTCAGTAAAGAGTCACTATTAATCGAGCCATATTACCACTTTTGTTGATAGTTGAGGAGAGGCACTGTCACATAAGTTGTGATATAGGGTGTATGTGCGGTGGTGGGGAAGTACAATCGGTTCAACTTCAATGTGCACTTGGCATTTTAGAAGTGTTTGTCTGGCACTTTGTCTCAGTACAGTGTAGTTATTAATTTGACTGCATCACCATTGCTGTGTGTCCTAACTCTGCTTTACTCTGTTCAGTTACTATTAGTTTGATAGCATTATGGAAACAACTTGTGCAGATATTACATAAATTCTCTCCAGAATTTAGAACAAAATAATTCTAGAAATTAGAAAGACTCTAACCATGAGTCAGATTAGGAAGAATTTATGCACATGGCCTAGTGATAAAAATACAGCTATGATGTTTTGGAGACTGTGTTGCATGAATGCCTTAGGGCCTGAACACAGGAAAATAAACTTATGAATCATATGAATTGCTTTTGTTATTAACAACTGTAGCATGAACTGAATGCACAATTTTTATTACTGGAGGTACTGTCTACACTAATACTATGAGAAGCATGCACTGTGTTAACTAAATGTAGCTCAACAGTACAATTTTATTTATATATTTATTGACATTTGTTAACCGGGTTTGTCCAACTGGGCTTGTGGCCCATTTTCAGTGGAGACCTGAGGAGAAAAGCTCCAGTAATACATTTTAAAACAAGTACAATTTTAAAACAAGTACAATTTTAAACAATATTGATATAATAGCAGTTATAGTAAAACGATTCACATATATGTTGGGTTACATGCATAAAGTTAAAGTTGCATTAAAAAGAAGCTAAGTAACAATTTTACATTGATATAGTTCAATAGGTCAACAATAAACTTTTTTTTTGTATAAAATTGTGCAAATGCATAGAAGACACATTGGAGAGAGAGGTGTAATGAGGTGCTAAGTATGGTCCTTTTGAGGGTAATTTGGCTTAACAATGTTTGTATGCTCGTAAAATATTAATATCTTTAGCACTTTATTTCATTCACTGCAGATTCTGGTAAAATGGCTATAACACCCCACAATCTGACAGACCTCAAATAAATCCTTTGTAATGTGCTTACTCTTGCTTAAAGTAACAAAGATTGCACTGATTGAAGTTTTTGCCTACTCCTTTGCTACCCGGCACATCTTGCCTGCCATGTGGTTGTTAGAATTTGCACTTTTAAATTTAATATTTTACCAGTTTTGGGATTTGATTTGCACATTTCCACTTAAAGCCTTTATTTTGCAAAGATTCAACTCTTCAGTCATGCTTAGAACATGAATGATGGAGGGATCACACATTCTCCATACACAAACCACTTTTCCAGGGTCCGATCTGTTTCCCTTTCATAGTCTACCTCTTAGCCGATCATTTCTGATTCCACAGTCAGTTCTATCTCCAATCAATGAATCACTCAGTCAATCAAATTATGATACTCTCAGTCTCATACTCTCTGATAAACATCAGTGACATAATTATATATATTTACTCCTGAACTTGATTTTTAATGAAAAGCAAATTCCCTACATGTTTTAGATTCTCCTTCAGCTCACAGTATAATTAGAATGTATAAATCTTATCTTCTTCTCCTTGTTTAAAAGTAAAGGTGTTAAACAGATATAATGCTCCCAATGTAGAGAAACCAAAGGAAAATTTATCACTCAGAAATATCACACACTTGTTTATTGTATAACAAATTGCACAACCAGTAAGTAAACTCTCAAAAAACATATTAGCACTAGTTCTGCAATTTGTTATAGAATAAACAAGTGTGCAATATTTCCTGAGCGGTGGATTTTCCTTTGGTTTTTCAACATTGGGTATGTTTACACTGTTCCAGCATATATTTGGTTATTAGTCATTGTAATGCACAACAGCCCCCTTTTTTGTGGTTAAAGGTGTTAAACACTTTGTTTGCTTTAACACATATGACATAAAGAAACACTGCGCACTATTTTCTCAGATCTTTCTGCAAGTGACCTTGCAGTGAAATACAGTTCAAAACTTTGAATCCACTGATTTCAGTTCTCAAAAATGTTCCTTTGGAGCTTCAGGGATATTGGGGATTATACTGTAGTCATTCAAGCTAAAAACTGAAATAATAAGCTGGCAGAAAATGTTCATTTGTCAGAGGACTGTGAAAATGTCATTTAAACATATGGGAGTGGGATTAGAGACTTTACTATGCAATAAATAATTTGTTAAATTAATAAATGTGAAAAAGTAGAAATATGAGACTAATCACAAAGTTTTTCATCAAATTGTTCGGCATTCCTGCTTGTCTGCTTGGACCCTCATACATGATACATTAATGGCATCTGTAGAAGCAGCAGTAAGTCAGAAAACTGCAGGGAATACTCAAAAAGCAGCTTTTAGCATGAAGACAATTTATATAGTGTATTTTCTTCTGACACTGTCATGCATGCATATTGGTACGAAGAATATGCACTGTCAAGCTGAATGAATGAAGAGTTACTATGGAAGAGCTGCTTTTAACTTGAAGTTTTATGGAATACTGATAACATTTGCAGGACCATGTGACTGTCGCACACATTAGCTCTATGTTAAAGAAAGGCTAACCTATTTCACATATTAATATATATATATATATATATATATATATATATATATATATATATATATATATGACACTCCCATACCTCACTTCTCTGAAAATACTAACTCTGAGATTGCACAGTCTTAGAAGTAAGGACAAAACTTTCTTCCCACAAAAGTTCTGCAACCTCAAAAACCAGGCTATACAACCTGACAGCAGTGAGATTCAATAAAACTCACTGAAGGTTTCTTGGCCAAATAAATCATGGTTCAGTGAAACCCATGTGCCTCATTTTTGGAATGTTTATGTTTAAATATGACTTTAGATGTTGATAGAGAACAGCATACCCAGTCATGGGCCAATGAAAAAAACCTAGGTGATTCGATACATGCATAATTCATGAACTGTCACCTCCAAGATTTTTATTATTTTTTTCAGAGTGGCTGCCTCGTATTTGCATTCTGCAGCACTTACGCATGATTGTGATACTTCCATGGAGAGAACAGACTCCCAGAGCTATTATGGGTCTTCCCTTATTCTGCATCTGCAAATGGTTGCATGACCATTGACACTTATCCTAAGGAAGTCCTGGTTGCTAATTAAGGATGACACAAGCCTTTTTAATTTATTTATAAATTTTGAAGAAACTGGTGAAGCCAGATCACTGGGGAAAGAGACGTATCTACCTTGAGGTACACAGGATGGTACTTTGTTAAACTAGAAATGGCATAATATGAAATTTGATCTGTTTTAATGCTGCTCCTATTAGCTCATGTATATTTCTGACAGTTTTCACTGATCGGAACCTATTTTTGAATCTCTCTGGTAATTAATCTTCATTTCCTGATATTTTTACAGCTGGTTTCCAGGGAGACATTCACTTTCTTCATTCTTTTCCGTTATTACTGTATTTCCTGGTAATACTTCTCTACTGGTTTAGCTACACAATAGAATATTCTATGAATCTCTGTTATACCTGGGTTGCTATGGCTCCAGTTAATCTATTTTTATTAATCTTTTAACAATTTGTGCCTTTTACAGATTCCATAGGCTCTTTCTCTTATATATATATATATATATATATATATATATATATATATATATATATATATATGTATAGTATACGTAGTCATTTCTATTAGTTCCATTAAGTGTTCCCTTAGACTAACCTCTTCATGAATGACTATCTTTCATGGACTCTGTTTCATCCTCTTTCTCCCTTTGCTTGGTTCTGTTTTTACCTCTGTCTTTCAAATGATTATTCTGTTAAAGATTTAGAAATGCTAGTTTGTGGACCATTTTTTCATACTAATATCCTCTCTGGATCTTTTCTCATTTCTTGAGCATTTAATTGTTTTTGATTGTTTTCATCATCTTGAGCATTTAACTGCCCTGATAATTTTCATCATCTCCTGTAAGAACATGCAGCTGTTTGTTAGTAGGTTGCTTCACTCCTACACAATCTTTGAATAGGCTGTAAATATAGGGAAGTGCGTACTGGTTCCACCTAAAGCTACATGTTGCAGTCCTGTATTGTAATTCTGTGACTAAGAGTCAGTACTACATGGTCTAATCATATCTGAATGTTAAATATTAGGTGTTTTTGCAGCCAATGAGTTGTCATCATAACCTTCCTGCTTGAATCTTTCCTTATAAATTATCCATATAATTCATTGTTTCTAGGCAGACCAGTAATTACCCATATAATTCACTGTTTCTTGATAGACAATAACAGTACTGCAAATAAAGCTCATGCCAGCATATGCTTTTTGAAAGTTTGTGCTGTAGTGTCTCTTCTCCATCTGTCGGTGACTGGAGGAATGCAGTGAACATGAATTTATGGTAATGGTAATGCAGGTAGTCATGTATGTTTGTGTTGTAACCTTCTGTGATGCAAGGTATAGACCAGGATCGTGTTATACACATTTAACTGTGCCAGGTTGCTACTGCAACATATATACACCAGGATCCAGTTATACATGTTTCACTGTACCAGGTTGCTATTGTAACATGTGTACACCATACATGTTTCACTGTGCCAGGTCACTATTGCAACATGTATACACCAGGATCTGGTTATACATGTTCCACTGTGCGAGGTGGCTACTGCTCCAGCCATTACACTATGTTTGCCATTAGTCTGTATATGTTCTGAACTGGTTAAGAACCTGTATGACTATGGCTTGCTACAAATTATTATGCTACACATGAAACATTGTATTGTATCAACATTCAGAAATTCCAGTACAGAAATGAAATGAATGCAGGTACTGCATTACCAGGTGATTGTCACCTCTTCTTCACTCTCTGTAAT
The DNA here is from genome assembly GCF_019279795.1 of Protopterus annectens. Taxonomy (NCBI): domain Eukaryota; kingdom Metazoa; phylum Chordata; order Ceratodontiformes; family Protopteridae; genus Protopterus; species Protopterus annectens. Next base: position 450,948,691 of record NC_056737.1, on the reverse strand, counting down.
ACCTTGAGCACAGGGGGGGGGGGTGTCCCTTTCATCCTATCTTAGCTCTGCTTCTCACCATTTTACTACTGCTATAGTCCCACACTTGAGTGTTACACAGAGCACAGTATTTTCTGTTTTGTAGACCAATCTGATTCTATTTTTTTATTTTACCATTTTATATCCCAGGCAGTGAAAAGAGAAAGGCCTAAGATAAGGTTTATAGATGTGGTAAAAGAGGACATGCAGGTGGTTGGTATGACAGAACAAGATGCAGAGGACAGGAAGAAATGGAAATAGAAGATCTGCTGTGGCGACCCCGAACAGGATCAGCTGAAAAAAGAAGATATCCCAGGCAGTATAATATACTGAATTCTTACATAGCAGATTTGTACATCTAGTTCTATTCATTCAACACTTGACATCATATCTCCTTTTGAGGCATATGCTGTTGACCTTTCCATCTATGCATTATCACAAAATTTATAACATGTATCGATAATGAACATTAACTAAAATTATACTTAGTTCAGATGGTTTTACAGTATGTAAAGCATCCATGCTGTAATTTATTTTTGTATGTTATCTGTCCCAATGCTGTCTGTTGAGCACCAACCCTCCATGATCAAACAGCCTATCTGTTCTCTGTAGGGCAAATGTCAATCACAGAGGGCATCATTCATGTAGCCATTTTATTCATGGCCTTAACCCCACCATTAGGTGAATGATATGAGTACCAGCCTTATCATAAGAGTATACTTTGCCTTTCCCCTATTTATGTGCTCCCTCTCCCATGCTAATAAAGGCTGTCATTACTGGCTTGATAAAATCATGTCCGTGTCTCCATTATCTCTATTTTCTCTGGAAGCCTCTATGTGCATACAGCAAAATAGGCATTGGACTACAAATAATACCCCCACCCCAAATAGGCAATCCAACATTTGTCACTCACTTCTATCCTTTCTTGCTCAGCTCTTCAGCATCAGAGCCACTAATCAAACTTAAGACATCTGGGTTATAATCAAGACTTTACCCCTCCACACAGTAGAGCTGGCTGCCATGCTACAATCTTTGCTAGAGTTTTTTGTAGAATGCTGTTGCTTATTGTGTTATTTTGTCTTTGTAGTTTTCTAAGTTGCAAAGCTGGGGCAATAACTCTGATTCTAAAAAGTAAACTATTGTGTTTTTCCTTCAGCAAGCCAAACAAAATTTAAAAAGATGCCCAGTATAAATGCCAGCATTTTAATTTTGCATTTGCATTGAGACTTGGAGCTCTGTAGCACATAGTGTGTAGCATAAACTGATAAATTGTAGCAGCTGCTTGCCACAAATGTAGCAAGCAGTTTGGTACAGTTTGCAAGAAGAGCTTATTTTGCTGCTACTCAAGCCCAAGAAAAGAATGTTTTTTTTGGGGGGGGAGGGTGGTAAGCCATCTCTTGGAACAACACCAGGTGCAAAATTATCTACCTTCACTTCTGTATTTCAGATTACTAATCTGTTAAATATGTTAAATGACAAATTATGACTACATTGAAAAATACCATATATGACCTGTGAAAAGTAAAAGAGTTACCCTTCTTCTTATAGTTAATATGCATTCCTTAAACCAGTTAATCTGCTTGTCACTTTGACCTCTCTAAAAATGACCTCCAATCAGGGTCTATATCAGATAATCGAAAGCTGAAAAGTACGAAGCACAAAACTTCGAACTTCAAAGCTCGAAATCTGACATCGAATCTACAAAAAACCCCACTAAATACCCAAAACAAAAAATAAAACGCTCTTTGCAGGGGGGCAAGCCCCCCTGTGCACCCATACCCCTCTGCTACTTACATATACCAACTCTGAGATCACACTACAGTGCAGTAAAGGGAAATCTTCCCTTCCCGCACTGTATGGCGATCTCTGTTCTATGGTTTGATGTTTGTGAACTTCGAGTTTTCCAGTTCGAAGTTTTGTGCTTTGGACTTTTCAGCATTTGAGATTATGATATAGACCCTACAATCACTCAGTTTATATATATTCTCTTTGTAATATTTTTAGGTCAGTGGACAAAACATAGTAGCATTCTTTCTTAATATATTTCACCACAGAAGTGCATTTTGGCCATGCAATGTTGAGAATCTTTAAATCTTCCCTATAACCAGACCTCTCCTACAGAATGGAAATACAGGTGCTTTGTACACAGATACTTCAGGATTGAATAAAGTAGCAGAAGGTACTGTCTCTGTCTTCCAAAGCAGAGCAGTTTCTAAAATAATATTTTGTCCTGCGTTACACTGTTTGCCCCAAGGAAACCTATGTTGTTATAAAGGACTGCAACACATAGACTGAGCATATTAAAATAGCTATGCTTCACTGGGCTGTAGCTTTTAAGACAGGGAAACAGGAGGTAGAAAACCACAAATTATAATATTTCAAAACATCAGCCTGCAATATAGCCTAACACTGCACCAGAGCTGCATGTGTATGCTGAAGAAAATATTTAATTATCATATACCTATATATTTTAATGATCATTGGACTAGTAATTGTGTCACCAAGTGACAGACTGGCTAGTAATAAAACACTGGTTAAGCCAGTCAGTGGTTGTAGAGGGATGATGAATAGGAAGTGGAAGAGAGTAATACTGCACTTTCTGTCCACAAGGAGAAGAAGAAGATGAAAAAGATGCATATATATATATATATATATATATATATATATATATATATATATATATGTATGTATGTGTGCATATGGTTCCACTTCAGAATCTCAAATTACTGAAATCCCAAATTTCAGCAATTCAAGACCATGAAGCCGAAAACCAGAATGCTGAAAGTGCATAAGATCGAATTTGAATATCTCGAATCTGCTCTTATGCATTTCCTGTGCGTCGCTTGTAGTGTTATGGTGCCTGAAGTTGCAGGTGAGTGAGTGTTTGTGTGTGTTTTTGTACATTGTATGTGTGGGTAAGGGTAGGGAGGTGTAAGTGTGAGTGTTGGATTTGTTGGTGTTTGTGTATGTGTGACGTGCATTTGTGTGCGAGCGAGTGGAGTATGGTGTGGTGTGAGGTTTTTTTTTATGTTATGTGCGACTTTGGGGTTGGTATATATAAGTAGGAGGGGTGTGGGGGGTGCAGGGTGGCTTGCCCCCCTGCTTATCTGTAGTGTAAGTTTGTGTGGTTTGTGTGCTGTGGGTGGAATGGTGTGTGTATGTGGTGTATGGTGTATGTATGTTTGTGATTGTGTGATTCGGGATTCTGGGTTTTGGTTTTGTGAATAGTTTGACTGTATAGTCTTGGGTTAATAATTTGAGATTATGAGGTGAAACAATATATATATATATATATATATATATATATATATATATATATATATATAGATATATCGATATAAATATACAGATATACATATTTTTTTTTGTGAGAGATGTTTGGCTCTCTGTTAAAAACTATGCAGTTTATGAACATGGGACTTCAGGTAATTCCCCAGCTAGGAGACTGTTAGGGTCATGGGTTCATAGGTGTTTACTAGGCTAATGACCACAAGGCCCTTTTAAAGCCTAGCCATGCTTCCCAAATCTCTGACAAGTCCTGATACCCTTGATAAGTGTAAGCATGGGCCTGTGAGATGAACCATTTGCAGGTTACCTGTGTCCATTAGAGACATAGGTGCCAAACCAGGAATGAATTTCTGGTTTCCCAGCCAATTGTCCAAGTTGCACTTGAATTCCCTTAAAGGCAATAATCTGTGGTATGCGGAGGGGTGGGACAGAGTTTTAGACTGTTGGGATGAGGAGAACATCGTGACCTGTGAAGGACATAGGATAAGAGTGGGAAAAACAACCTCCCTCTTTTTCTGGAAGGCAGTCCCTTCCAATTTGTTTCTGTTTCCTGACAATTGTAGAGGCCACCATTACTAGGAGAATGAATGGGTTTAAGATCTATGGGACAAGGTGATGATGGCTGACAGGTGCAGAGGGAAAGGTAATTAGTATATGCAACTGAAGAAGATAATGAGAAAACCAGAAAAAAGGAGAAAGTAACGAATGAAGAGAAGAAGGACTAGTGAATCAGTGCTGCAACTAAGCTCCATGTAGGGACCAGACCTATAGAAAGTGGCACAGAAATCGACAAGAAAGAAAAATGATGATCACCTGCAGAGACTGGTGGACATAAAGGGTAGGAGGGTGACACAGACAGATAGAGTATGATTGTTTTCAACCAATTCATGAATATACAGAATGCCAACGTCATACCAAAAACACAGAAAAAATATATTGTGCAGGTACTTTAAAATACAAATATTAGTATATTTTAAGATCAGGGAAAAATAGGAAGAAGGCAAACAGCAAAATGTTGCTGTAGAAATGGATTCTTATGGAAAAAATTGTGAAAGAGAGAGAGACAAGAAGCAAGTTTCCTCACTCTATACTGCACTGATGTCATGTAATTGTTAGATTGTAGGCTGTATGTTAACATTGTATACCTGCCAGTGACATTAAGCAGAGTCAAAGATGTTACATGAATTGTGCATCATATGAAGCCCCGATTACATTGTCTTGTGTTGTTAACTATGGTTACCAAAGTGATGTGCCTAATATACTATAGTAGGACCTCTTCAGCATCCACTGTGTTATTAGGCAGGGACTCTTAAAAATAAATAACTATACCACTCTATTCTGTGTGTCTCATTAGGTACGGCCATGTATATTACTTGATTAATATGCTATGGGTAAGATTTCCTTTTCTGTTGTAGTGTGTTACTAAAAACAGGAACACGAATCCCAACTCTCCACACACAGTTCTATTTAATTGTTGATTTTATTCCTTTAAGTGCATTAAAATATCGTACACTTTTCGTCAAAGTCAAATGCCTTAACTTCTTCAGAAACTTCAAACAGCATCAGTTGGCCACCTTTATAGTGTGGCCATAATTAACATTATTATCCAATTAGTATCTTAAAAGCATATGCCAAAAAAACTAAAAACATCTTTCCCTCCAAATAACACTATTTTTTAATACATTATATAAAACTTATATCTCATATACCTAATAAATAATTTAAATAAATATTATGTGTATAAAAATGTTACATGTATAAAAATGTTAATGTGTATAAAATGTCTATATAAAAAAATATATATCTATATATATATATATATATATATATCTATATAAGAAATACATATATATTGTATACATAAAACTAAATATGAATTTGTGTATGTATACTCATATGTACTTGTGGCTACTATTTAATCTCATATCCTTTAAATTGCAGTTTATCCAGTGGAACTGTTATATATTTAAATCCACCTCGAGTAACAAAATTTTTTTGTTTAATATTTTAATATTTTAATATTTAAATATTTTAATACTTTAATACATTAATACACCATGCACCCTACTAGCACTCACATTTATTACCTTTCTAAATTTTTTTATCTTTCTAAATTTTTTATCTTTTTAAATTTTTTAACCTTAGAATACACATAATGGAGCTCATTTCATTAATACCTGGAACTTGACAAGCATTCGTTCTAAGTTGCCATAGAAGTTCTTTCCTCTCCAATTTCAAAGACTCATGTCCTCCCCTTTTGTCGTTTACTAACTGGTCAATAACTCTGAATTTAAATTCATGTCCAGTATACTCGCTGGCATGCCTAGCTAGTGCATTTTCTTTCTTATTCCTATTGATGCTATAGATATGCTCGTATATTCTTTCACTAAGCTTTCTATCGGTTTTACCGATATAGAAAGCTGGGCAGCATTTACATATTGCTAGGTATACTACTTGTTTGCTACTACAATTAAATCTCCCATTGGACCTATATCTCATACAACCTATTTTAAAATTACAACCTTCATCAATATATTTGCAAAAATTACACATATTGCATTTGTACATACCTTCTTTATTAGTAAGTGGTCGGCTATAACCTTCCAAAATTTCCTTTAAGTTGCTTCCACGCCTATATACAATTTTTGGTCTTTCTGGGAGTAGGTCTCTAAAATATTTATCGCTAATTAAAAACTCCCAGATTTCATAATGATATTTGCTATAATATGGGAGTCTATATTAAAAGTGCATATGAAACCACTAGCATTAGTCAATACTTTGTTACTATTATTTAACTCCAGGCTTCTACATTTTTCTTTATTCAAAACTGGGACATAAACGCCTATTAGTCTTTTGTACTGGACTTCCCTCATGATCTCCTGGATGAAGTACAATGGGTACCCTCTTTGTATGAAAAAGTTAGACATCAGAGTACACTCATCTTTAAACTCTTCATCTCTTGTCGTCATCCTGGCTGCCCTAACCAGCTGCCCCTTAACTACTGATCTCTTCTGGTATGTAGGATGGCAGCTAGTGTAATGTAAATACATATTGGAGTGTGTCTCTTTCCGATATATTTTAGAAACAAAAGTCTTGTCGTTTTAGTCCTTCCTTAAATCAACGTCTAGGTATGCTATTTTGTCTTTACTATAACTAGATGTAAAACTCAGGAAGTTAGTACTATCATTAAACATTTCTTTTTTTCAAAACAAGTTTATTGTTTTAACATATAAGAGAAATATCATAACAATTTTATACAAATAATTAAAAATAGGTATTATTATAATATTCAACAAAACAACTAAAGTATTTACAAAGACATCCACTACAATCAGATCAATTAATTAAACTAAAATACTGTGCTATTGAAATTAGAATTTTTTTAACAAATTTTGTAAATTATCCCATACAATAAAATGTGATGTTTTTCTAGTTGTTCTCATTCTAATTGTGCTTATTTCCATATGGCACATTATATTCATAACATTTTTAAATTCATTGAACGAAGGAGGTGTATCTGAAATCCAATTTCTAGTTATTATTTTCCTAGCCACTGCTAGGATAGACCGTAACAAGGGAAGCTTAATCTTTTTAACACATTGAGGTACCGGTGTGTTGAATAATATAAGAGACTTAGAAATAATGAAATTATCTGTAAAAAGAGCCTGCAAAAATTCATTAATTGACTTCCAGTATTCTTTCAACTTCATACAGTCATAAAACATATGAACCCAGTCAGCATTAATTTCTACATTACATCTCTTACATGGATTATCTTTATTATTAATTTTATTCATCATCAAAGGTGTATAAAAAGATCTATGTAAAAATTTCCATGTATAAAGTCTCCAGACAATGGAAGATGTAGTTCTATAAGCAGATTCCAATATATATTGTTTATCTTGTTGAGTTGGTGGGTCCCCATTAATAGAGGTGAAATAATTCCAGTATGAATCTACACTGTAAAAAGTTTCTTGTCTGATAATTTTATGTATATATGAAAGTTTACCTTTATCAGAAACTTTATGCTGTAAATTTATTATCAAGTAATCAATCAGTTTTGGAATAGATTCTTTAACTGTTATAGACATTAGATCTATTCTATCAATGAGATGTTGTCTAAAGATCTGAACCTCTAACCAGCAAGTTTCTCTTAGATCAAATTCTTGTTTTAAGAAATCTAGATTTTTAACTTTATTATCAGATATCAGCTGATACCAGTACTTTAGATTATTATCTATAGCTAAATGAGCTCCTTCAGAAGTAGATGACATAAGCATACCCTGAGTATAAATTATAGGAATACAATAAAATTCCATTCCCTATACTTAGGGTGCATGAATATAAAGTTACGGTAACTAATAATAATATTTAATGGTTAACAGACCATATGTTTAGGTGTAATAGGTGAAGTACAAAATTCCTTTAGCAACCACAACATGGAGTTATTTATAATCATATTTTTATGTGTTAAGGAGATTTTCATGAAGTGCATACTAATTAGCTCCCAATAATCTTTCCATTTTGACATATGACCGATCTATTAATAAAGTAATAACTTTTATAATAGAAGAGATAATATATAAATTAAAGTCTGGAAAAGAAATACCCCCTTGAGACCAGCTATTAGTATGTTTCTTTAATGCAATCCTAGGTCTATTAGGTGCCCATAAGAAATTTAACATTAGTGTATTCAGTTTCTTGATAGTTATTTTTGTAGGTGAAAGTATTATTGATTGTATTAAGTATAAAATCTTGGGGAATATTATCATTTTAATAATTGTAAGTCTCTCCTCCATAGTAAAAAACATATTATTCCAGGTATTAAAAAGATTTTGTATATTAAGAAAACAGGTATTATAGTTATTATATATAATAGATTTAATATCTTTAGATAGTATTATACCTAAATAAGTTATCTGACCTGAGTTGGGTACATATTTAGTAAAATCACTAATGAGAGTATTTTTTCGTGTATATATAGGTAGTATTTTAGTTTTTTCTTCATTGAATATTAAACCAGAAATACTTTTAAAATTCATCATTTTATCAAATAAAGACTGCATAGAAGAATTAGATCCTGCTGATGTAATTAGAACATCATCTGCAAAAAGTTGAATTTTTGATGTATTTTCTTCTATTTCAAAACCCTCTATGTCAGTACTGTTTCTAATCAAATTAGCCCAAGGCTCCATTACTAAAGTGAATAATAGTGGAGAAAGTGGACATCCTAGCTTTGTACCTTTAAGAATGGGTATTTTTTGTGAAACATATGTTCCTACCTTAATATAAGCCAGTGTTCCTTTGTATAAATGCTCAATTAAATTTACAAATGCATCAGAGAATTTGTGCATTTCAGTAAGGTAAACAGATAGTCCCAACTTACTGAATCAAATGCTGAACCTATATCAAGACTAATAAGTGTTAAATCTTTCTTTTCCTATTTGCAAAATCAATTAATGTTAAAGTTCTTCTTATATTATCAAAAGTATTTCTATTTACAATGAAGCCCGTCTGATCTATGTCTATAATGCCGATGATTGTCTTCAATCTATCAGCAAAAATACTCATAAACATTTTATAATCAACATTAAGTAATGAGATGGGTCGATATGAAGAACATCAAGTTGGATCTTTATTAGGTTTTAAAATTGGTGAAATAAATGTATATTGCCAAGATGGGGGGGTTATTAACTCAGTTTGGGCCAAAATAAAACCTTATGTATTAATGAATATGTAGTTTTAGAAAGGATTTTATATATCTCTGGTATAATACCATCATTACCCGGTGCTTTGTTTGATTTAAGCTTATTTATTTGTGTAATAACTTCTGTATATGAAATACTCTTGTCCAATAGTTTAATCTGTTGTTTATTAAGCTTTTATTCATGTTTGTGGTTATAAACTCCTTTATTTTATCTTTAGGTTCCATGTTAATGTTGTTATGGTTAATCTTGTGAAAGTGATTTCTAAATTCATCCAGTATTTCTGGTATACTAGAAACATTCTTCTTTTCCTTAGAGAAAAGATTTCTTTGATATGGTTTTGTTTATTCAATCTTTTGTTTTATTTTTAAGTCTATGTAAGTATTTGGGGCTTATTGAATAAGACAAAAACTTGTATTTCTCTAAAGTTATTTTAACTTTATGAGTTAAAATTTCTTTGTATTTCTCATTTAGTTTGTTTATTTCTTCAATAACTTTCTTGTCCATAATATTTTCTTTATTATTATGTTTATAAGAGTCTAGTTTACTTTGAATATCTAACAATTCCTTATCCCAAGATTTCCTTTTGTTATTATACCATCTGATACTTTGTCCATATAGATATGATTTTAAGGCATCCCAAACATAGACAATGGAGACTTCAGGAGTATTATTTATGTCTAGAAAATGTTGTACTTCTGAAAGTATATATTCTTTATAGTCTTTTAGCTGAGTTAAGTATGCTGGTATCCTTTTGATCTGAACATTATGAGTATTTTTATCATGAATTCAAAACAATTGAGTTATGATCAGATATAGGACATGAAATGATTTTGGAATTAATTAAATCTGTTACCATCTGGTTAGAAATAAAGACCCTATCTATTTTTGAATAAGTTTTGTATCTGTTAGAAAAAAGGTGTATGGTAATGATTTTGACTCTATCTGATTATTAATATCATTCAAATGATAAGAATTAGCAAAATCATTTAAATGTTTTGCATTAGATGTAATTCTTCTTTTCTTTATAGTGGTAGTATCACTTTCATGTAGTATACAATTAAAATCACCAGCTAAAATAATATCCCTACAGAGAATTATATGATCTTATCAATATGATGTTTCACTGTATTAATACCAATTCAGGTATCCAATATACATTAATTAAAGTGTAAGTCTTCCCATTAATTTGTATTGTAACCATACAAAACATTCCTTTGTCATCCTGATAAGACTTAATGGTTTTAGGAATGGGCATACTTTTATTCCATAAAATAGCCACTCCTCTTTTTCTGAGTGTGCTCTGAACTAACCAATACTGTATACTTATTAGTGGCTAGTTTATCAATATCTTTTTTCAAGAGATGGGTTTCTTGCAGGAAGACTAGATTGGCCTTGTGTAGATTAATGTATCTTATTAGGCTTGCCCTTTTACGGATTATTCAATCCATTAATGTTTAAAGAAATTCCTTTTAAAGATGTCATTTGGCATTTTAAAACTCAAGAATCTTATGATCGAAATAACAAATAACAAGATAAATAATGTTACATCTCCTCTTTTAGGTGTACCTTTAAATATAGCTGTATTTATTAAATCTCTTATGGGATTTTGTATAGGATTCAATTTTGTTTGTAGTGACAATGAGTGTACAAAATATATTGTGGATGTCAAAACTATATACATATAACAATGAACAAGTGAAAATAATGTAAGGATTAAACCTTGCATCCCGCCTGGAGTTGAAAACTCCAACTTACAGCAGTATTTACTACTCAAGTTAACCCCTACCCTAAGCAGCAGTACCTCAGCTACCACCTTATCAATTTAATACTAGTTATATTTAACTGAGGTTAACAGTTTTCAATTCAATTATCTATCAAGACAAAACTACACATTTGGTAAAACAGCATCATATAAACTAAAATAAACTTTTTTTTTTTTTTTTTTTAATAAACTGTTCATACTATTATATAGATCTATGTAATATATAACACTTGTATTCTAATAGCATTCAAATAATCTTAATGTTAGAAATCAAGAGGAGAGAAAATTATGTTTTAACATTCATTTAAATCAAAAACTTTGGCTAATATGATTCAGACATTACATGCATTAAGATGCATCTATTTTCTGTCATGTGAATTCTATCAACAGCTTCCAAAAATCTTGAATTGTTTGTATATGAGCATTTACTTAAACTCATTATTGTCAATAGAGTAAAATATTGTATTCATAAAAATTATTATAAATCATATTGCATAGTTATGCAGATTCTCAGAAACACCTCGTTATTACCTAAAAAAAAAAGCCATCACACATAAACACAGACACACACACATAGATATACACACACACATATACACACACACATACCCACACACACACACACACACACACACACACACACACACACACACACACACACACACACACACACACACACACATACATATACATACACATATATACATACATACACACACACACACACACACACACACACACACACACACACACACACACACACACACACACACACACACACACACATACATATATATATATATCTGATCTCACTGAGTTGTGTCTTTGTAGAGCACTATCCTACTTGCTGTCCCTAGAATAAATCTGTCTGCTTTATACAAAATAATGCACAGCAAACACATATTAGTAACCAGATTTTACAATCATGCTAACCTACTGCTTTAAAATATATCACATGACATTTCTTCCAGAATAGAGTTTTAAGATTATTTATGCTTGTCAATCAGATGAATTAAATGAGTTATAGTAAAGTATATGTTTGGGACACAAGTTTTTAACACAGATTATTATGCTACTGTTAAGTAGATTTTCAAAAACATTTAAATAAATGTTTCATTTTCTATGCCTTCTAAAATAAGATATTTACTTGCTACAAGAAACTACATCATCTAAACTCATCATAACTGACACATTTTATGAATAGAGTATTTTTCCTGAATCTGTGGTGTGTCAGTGTGATAACCTTGTCAATGTTTATACTAACTGCTTTCAGTTTCTCTGTGAAAATTCTGTGAGTGAAGCTTCTGAGGAAACTCATGGACACTGTGCATGAGACAGCCCACATCCCAGATTGTCTCCCTTAACATTTTGGCAGGAAACTTATTAAAACTTGTGGCAAACATTCATTTTGTCAATACAGTAAAATATTGTATTCATAGAAATTATTATAAATCATATTGGATAGTTATGCAGATTCTCAGAAAAACAGCCATCACACTCACACACACACACACACACACATACACACACACACACACACACACACACACACACACACACACACACACACACACACACACACACACACACACACACACATATATATATATATATATATATATATATATATATATATATATATATATATCTGATCTCACTGAGTTGTGTCTTTGTAGAGCACTATCCTACTTGCTGTCCCTAGAATAAATCTGTCTGCTTTATACAAAATAATGCACAGCAAACACATATTGGTAACCAGATTTTACAATCATGCTAACCTACTGCTTTAAAATATATCACATGACATTTCTTCCAGAATAGAGTTATAAGATTATTTATGTTTGTCAATCAGATGAATTAAATGAGTTATAGTAAAGTATATGTTTGGAACACAAATTTTTAACACAGATTATTATGCTGCTGTTAAGTAGATTTTCAAAACATTTAAATAAATGTTTCATTTTTATGCCTTCTAAAATAAGACATTTACTTACTACAAGAAACTACATCATTTAAACTCATTATAACTGACATATTTTATGAACAGAGTATTTTTCCTGAATCTGTGGTGTGTCAGTGTGATAACCTTGCCAATGTTTATACTAACTGCTTTCAGTTTCTCTGTGAGAATTCTGTGATTTGAAGATTCTGAGGTAACTCAAGGACATTGTGCATAAGACAGCCCACATCCCAGATTGTCTCTCTTAACATTTTGGCGGGAAGCTTATTAAAAACTAGTGACAAACATTCATTTAGCAGTGTAAATGCATCTAAACATGACAGAACCTCCACAATGTATTCCACAGATCATCACAGCCTCTATGCAAGTGAAATTAAACTCAAAATTACCAACAAGCAATAAAACTCAGCATTCTTCTCCCAACTCAATTTTCATACAAATCCTATTATTCACTGTGCCCACACAGTCAAAAGCATTTCTATATATTAATAAAGAAAAAGAAAAAGAGAGTAGAAAATAAAAGGGAGTAAGGCAGAAATAAAAAAATGTAAGAGAAAGCTGTAAGAAGTATATACAATGGAATGCTACTTACTGATTATATTAATAGAGTTAAAAATAAAATATATTATTTACTCTTATTTAGTTCTGATTATTATTAGTTAAAGCATGACAGATTATTTACAAACAAGCATAAGCAGTATAATCAAGAAAGTATAATTAGAAATAGCATTTGAAGAACTTATAAACTTTTACAAGAAATAAATATGTTATTATTCTATTAATGATATTTTCATTACTGTTCTCTCCTGCCCTCCCCACCCTTTACCCACTACATAATCTAAATAGAATGTCATTGTTTAAACAAAGAAAATAATAAAAGAAGAAGGGAAAAAAGATAAAGATAAAAAATTTATCAAATTACTAACCTTACTTTTTCAGAAAGAAAAACAAATTGAGTCACAGCCTGCCATTAAATCCTCAGGCATTTTGACTGGTTATGAAACAAAACATTTCTTTGCACATAGAGAATAACTTTGATTAAATCTTTTCCAAAATATTTGTGGCTTTCTGGAAATGCAGGAACTATATTCATAAAGATTAATAATGAACTAAAATGATGAGAGAAAAAAACATATAACAAATCATTTGTTTTTAGTCTCTTCTTCTTCTCTGAAGTCTTCCAGGAAGCTTCAGTTGCCAATCTCTTTAATGAAGAACTAGCCCATTCCATTTCTTCTATTTTATCCAAAATCCTTTTTCTTTGACAAACAGTAAAGCAGAGTCTAAATCATCGAAGACCTTAGGACCATCAGGAAGGAAGATTTTAAGCTTGGCAGGAAACAGAAGGTATGTTTTAAACTGTGCTTTTAAGCTACCTTATTAGTGGCAGAAAAACTTTTCTTTTAGCAATTACCATGGAAGAATAGTCATTGTCAAAACGCACAGTTGTCTCATTAAACTTAACAGGAGCTTTAGCCCAGGCAGATTTAAGAACCATCTCTTTATCAAAAGATGATAGAAATCTAACTATAACTGATCTAGGATAGTTTTTGTTAGAGTTAGTATTAGCTATAGATCTATGTGCTCTTTCGATACCAAAAGAGAATGCTTCTGGTAAATCTAAAGTTTTAGGGAGCCATGTTGTTAAAAAAGAAGTAATATTGTTACCTTCAATATTTTCTGGCAGTCCAAAAATCCTAATGTTATTAGCCTAGATCTATTTTCCAGGTCATCCAGCTTTGTTTGTAAATGTGTATTTTGTTTCAGCAGAAACTCAATGTTGATTTCCTCCTCTTGTATTTTATTTTCCATGTCATTCACAGCTTCTTCTATGCCTGTCATCTGGATCTTCTGTTGTTGCAGGTCCATATGTAACAAGTCTATTTGTTTTGTAGTTTTTCTATGAAAGTGTCTATTTTAGTATCCATTTTATCCATCTTAGCAGTAAGTTGCTGGACTATAATTATCAGAGACTGAAGTTCTTTCTTGATGCTGGAGTCTTGAGAATTTGTCTTACTGGAACTCATTTCAGACTGATAAACTGACAGGAAAATTTCCATAGTAATTTCTGACAGGAATATTATTAAGATTTCCTTTCTTTTTTAGATATAGTTCAAGAACTATATAAAACAAACATATTTAGAAAGAAAATTACTTCAAGAATTAATTTTTTAAGTAATTAATTCCTGTCAATGTAATGAAATTGGTGGAGCTGAAGAAATCTGCTGCTATCCTGTGTTCATCCTTGGCCACGCCCCATCATTAAACATTTCTAATAGACCCTGTAATTTAGCTTCTGTTCCTTGAAATAGAATAAATATATCGTCTAAAAAATGTGTATAAAACAATATATTTTCTTTAAAATCCAGATTATTAAGCACAAATGACCTTTCCCAGTACACCATTAATAGATTTGCCAGACCTGCTCCACATGGAGAGCCCATTGCCACTCCAGTTTTTTGGTGGAAAATATCATTATTAAACATTACATAGTTATAAGAAAGAACTGTATCTATCAGTTCTTCATCTAGTTTAATTTCACTAGTGGGCGCATCCAAAATTCTTAGCATGTATGAAACCCATTCAATTCCAATCGCGTGTGGAATGGATGAATAAATGTCCTTTACATCGACTGTGACAAAAAACCCATCAGCACAGAACTCCAAATTATTTATAGCTTGTAAAATAGACCAAGAATCTTTCGAAATTTGATTTTCACATTTGATATATTTTTGTAAGATTTTATCTAATACCTTAGCACAGGTATATGTAATACTATCTCTCCCATCCACCAGGGGTCTCATAGGTGGGTTATTTACATTTTTGTGCACCTTAGGGATCCCAAAAAGAACTGGGGTCCTTGGTGCTAGTTGCTGTAGGTATATATATATATATATATATATATATATATATATATATATATATATATATATACAAACTTTTATCTATTCTCGCCTCAATGTACAACTCTTCTATAAAAGCCTTAACCTTCCTATAGGCCCCATTCATTTCATTCCTAGAGGTCTTCTCGTATGTGTCACTATCCAGAATCTTAAGCATCCTTGCATTATAGTCATCAATGGTCATTATAGCAAGGCCTCCACCTTTGTCCGGTTTCATAATACGAATTGGAGCTTGTCTTAAAAAACACAAGATGTCCCTCTCTTCCTTACTTATATTATGCTTATGGCTATTAGTGTAACCCGGTGTTGTTTTAACTTTTTTCAAATTCCTTAAATCAACCTCATTAACCTTTTCAAAAAGTGCTAGAAGTGGATGTAAAGGGGGATTATATACGCTGGAAACATAAAAATCAGATTTATTGTTCAAATTTTCCCCCATTAGAGCCAATAAATTGAGTTTTCTAGTGAAAATCTTGAGGTCAATTAGGGTGTTAGCCACATCAAACTGGACAGAGGGTACAAAGGTGTACCCTTTCAATAACAAATCTATTGTTTCTGGACAGATAAACATATCAGTGTAGTTAAAAACTTTAAAGTCTTGGCTAGAATTGAAAAGTACATTACAGAAGAACTGGTCATCAAAAGGGCTGTCAGTGGCCTTATTTTCTACCATTTTTTCTTCTTGTTCTGTTGTTCTGCATCGCTGGTTTCGAGGCTTGAGCTCGAAAATTTCTTTCATTAAAGTTCCCTCCCACCTTATTGTTCTGTGCTGGGGTATTCGTAGTAGCAGAGTCATTACACTGTACCAATCTTTCACTCCGACGAACAGTACTTGGACCATCCTGTTCTTTGGTCCCAGTATATACATCATTAACACTAGAGGATGCTACAATCTCAGTCTCTCCCTCTGGGTTGTTAACCCTATTATTAAAAGCTTGGTTAACATTGTTATTATTACCCACAGACACTGCTCTTTGAGAGTTAGGTGGCTTTGGGTACGCTTTACCTTCCCCATAAACTTTAAGGTCACGTTTTATTTTCTTGATTTTGGTAATATTAAGTTTTGACAAGTATTCGTCGATGCTGGCAAAAATTCTATCATATTGAAAGCGATACCTAGAGAAACTGGTATCGCTCTTTATTGAAGAATCGAGTTCCTCAGTTTCGATCAATAAATCATCCACCATAAGCTGGTAGTAGATACAAAATAAATCCAAAAGCTCCAGTCCATGCTTGTCAAATAGCAAAATCAAGGCTTTATGAAAAGCAGAGCCTTCCATAAGCCCCGTAGGAAACTGCCATTGCCTGAGCCCCTTCGGTATTATCTTAAGGTTAATGCATTCACGGAAGTATGCTATTTCCAGTTATAGTTTCCGTACTTTAATTAACTTCTCGTCAAACATATTCAATTTAGAAGCTAAATCCATGCTTACCTCTCGTTCAGCTTCTGTAATATTGTTCGAGTGCACGCCGTTGAACGAAAAAGTTCTATGAACCCAAATATTCAAAGTTTCAGTTCTTACTATATCTCCATCTTGCTGGCAGTTCACTCTTTCAGTGTGTCCCGGGCTGGTTATGTCATTAGTAACGCTTCTACGAATACTCGTTCCCATTGGCAAGACTGGTTCTTCACTTAGAGTGATCCCTCCAGTTTGAATTTCCGGGTTAGCATTAGCTGGAACAAACGCTGTGTTATTACCTGCATTTTGACCCCACGGGTCTTGTTGTATATTAGTAGCCTCTTCAAATCTCTGTGATAAGTTGTCCACCTTTTGGGACAACAACTCTATCAGTGCTGTCAAGTTTCCATCACTCCCATTATGGTTTGGGGTAGAAGTAATACTCGGTGGTGATTCTGGGTCCATGTTGTTAACGTAGACAAACTAAGAAAGGATATAACAAACTTCATGAAAAACAGGAACACGAATCCCAACTCTCCACACACATTTCTATTTAATTGTTGATTTTATTCCTTTAAGTGCGTTAAAATATCGTACACTTTTCGTCAAAGTCAAATGCCTTAACTTCTTCAGAAACTTCAAACAGCATCAGTTGGCCACCTTTACAGTGTGGCCATAATTAACATTTATTATCCAATTAGTATCTTAAAAGCATATGACAAAAAAACTAAAAACATCTTTCCCTCCAAATAACACTATCTTTTAATACATTATATAAAACTTATATCTCATATACCTGATGCTGTCAACAATTAAATAGAAATGTGTGTGGAGAGTTGAGAGCCCAGTGTCCAAGTGTATTAGTTCTGGTTTAAGCACTTGGGCTTCAGGCCAGTTATTTTACATTATGAAGGTTCGTAGTCTGCACTCTTGTGGGAGGAGAGGCTGGACTCTGCCCTTCTGAGCTGGTAATTTCTGGTTAAAGGTTTATAGTGCCTGAATATTTGAACTGTATCTTACTGAAATTGGTACACCTTGTTTGCTGTAGCATAGACTAGATCCAGGCCTGCTAAATCTAGCTTTGTTTATATGCTTGTTGTTTGTTTGCTTGTTATTTCCCTGGAACGCTAATTCCACCTAATACGCAGCTTCTCAGCGCTTCTGTGGATCACTAGTGATATCTGCATTGCTTACTGTACTTATTTCCTTGTTTCACTTGAAAGAAAGTTACTGTTTGTCGTTTTTGCATTTAGTTACTTGTAACACATTGCACTCAAGTTACCTGGCACTTGCTCACTAAAGCAATTATATAAGTCAGCACTAAAAATTAAAAGCACTACACCCTCAGTCCCCACTGGCCCTTGTTTTCAATTATTAATGAATTCCCAATATTATTCTAGCATGTCCAAGGGTCAGTTGTCAATCTCCTCTCGGTCCAGCTGGTGAATCTGGGAATCTTGAGGCAATGTTATAACTGCCTCATGTACACAGACAACCCTCTCCTCCTCCCACATAACACAAATACTTGCGAGAGATGCAGCTATTTAGCCAAACTGGAGGCTGAGCTCTCTCAACTCAGGACTGGCAAGACCAGACAGGAGGAGAAGGCAACTACACACACCACAAAACCAGCCTCACATAATGCTACCACACCACTGAATCAAACACATAAACACACAAAGACATACTCGGAGGCTCTGAGTAAAAATTTATCTAAACAGCAGAGGCCTCCAAAGCAGACACCCAAAGAACTGCTACCTCAAGACACCCCACAAGCAACACATAAACCACAAAATCGGTGTGCAAAGCAGTCACAGCCCTTAAGGCCAAATACAACACCAAACATACTTGTCATAGGTGACTCCATAGTCAGACACACTGACGTCCCACTCACCAGGCTGAACAAGGAGAGGGTCACAGTAAGCTGCCTATCGGGCGCTAGAATCTGCCACATAACATAAGCACTCGGGTCACTCCACGGCAAGTACAAATATGACACAGTCATTGTCCATGCTGGTGTGAATGACCTGAGACGTACCTCCCTGGACTACATGAAAAGAGACATAGAGGAGCTCTCTGATTATGTAGCCCAGGCAGGTATGACCCTGACCCTGAGCAGTATCCTTTCTTCACCAAGAATGATGCCACAATATAGAGACAAGATGATTAGTTTTAACAATTGGCTTACTGTCTGGTGTCATTCAAAGGGGATCCAGTGTCTGTCTGCCTGGGATGACATGCTTGACAAGCCACGCTGCTTTGCAAGGGACGGCTTGCACCTGTCACCCCTGGGATTCCGGATATTGGCTAAGGCTCTTGCCACCCCCATAGTGCCTTTTTTAGGCAAGGCTCAAATTCTAAACCTACCACCCTAGAAAACAAAAATGGGAAGAAACTGAGGGTAATGCTGCTCAATGCCAGAAGTCTAAATCTCAAAATGCACGCACTTGAGGCCCTTCTCAGTATGGAGAACATTGATGTCTGTGCTGTAACTGAAACCTGGTTCAAGGCTCCTGAGAGCACCCCGGCACTATTAGGTTTTACCTCATATCATGCGTTCCGGCCCCAAAACCCAGACCACACCACAAAAGGAGGGGGTGTATCCATATTCATAAAGGATACCCACACCTCCAGGTAGGTGGCAACGCATGAAGCTTCGGAAACCATCCAGGTGCAACTAACCATAGGCAAAACTGCTCTACAAATTGTAGCATGCTACAGGCCATCCTCTCAAACTCAGGAACCCCACACAGCCTTCCTGAAGACACTGGAGGGTATAAATGTATCTCCAAACACCATCATATTGGGTGACTTCAACTACCCGAATATAGACTGGGAACATTACTCAAGCCCTAACTTTCTAGCCCAACGGTTCCTGGAGTTCATAAATTCAAATGCCATGGAACAGCTAGTCACTGTTCCCACGAGAGGAGAAAATATGCTAGATCTCATTATCACAAACATGGGGACAAAATGCTCCACACTGGAAGTGTATCCCTCATTGGTGAGATCTGATCATAAACTAATCTCACTGGAAATCCACATCCCGCCCCCACCCCAAACACAAAAGACCACAGTGAAGAACTTTTCTAAATCAAACTTCACACTACTCAAGACTGGTGTGGTATCCTTCAAGGCCCCTGAGCCAGTGGAAACCACAATCCAAGCTGCTGAAGCCCTTACAAATGCCTTCTATGAACACCTCCAGGACTGCATGGATCAGGTAATCCCAAATAAAACCAAGACTCTTCCCACAAAGAGCAAACATCCAGTCTGGTGGACCCCAGCCATTAACAAACTTTACAATAAGAGGAGAAAGCTATTACATAATAGAACAAAATCCATAAAAGGGAAGTCACCCCTGATCATTATTAGTAAAAAAATATGAGCACTCATAAAATCAACTAAGGCCAATTTTGAGAGAAAAATTGCCATGGATTCAAAGGACAATCATAAGGCCTTTTTCAGCTATGTTAGGAACCTGGGTAGAAACTCCCAGATATGCTCAGAATTAGTCCAAAATGATACAAAAATCACTGAACCCACAGACATTGCCAACATACTGGCAGACAGGTTCAGTGCAAACTTCACCCCCCTCTCCCCCTAAAGGAGAGATAACTATCCCAGTGGAGTGTAGCCTCCCAGACATCTCAAATGTGCAGGTGAAAGCTGCTCTCTCTAAAGCTAAAAACACAGCATCAATGGGACCGGATGGTGTCCCCGGCTGTGTGCTACACAAGCTAAATGAGGAATTAAACCCACACATAAGGCAGCTGTTTAATCTCAGCCTTACCACAGGATACGTGCCCAAGGAGTGGCATACGGCAACTGTGGTCCCACTCCACAAAGGCAGTGCCTCTACGGACCCTGGTAATTACCGCCCCATAAGCTTAACAAGTCTAGTCTGCAAAGCTATGGAGAGGATCATAATGGAGCTCATAAACAAAGATATAGGGGACTTGCACACATTGGACCCGACCCAGTTTGGCTTCGTCAAGGGCAGATCATGCCTTTTGAACTTGGTCGACTTCTTCGAAACAGTCACCAAGGCCATTGATGAGGGAAAGGCAGTCCATACAGCCTACCTTGACCTTGCAAAGGCTTTCGACACAATACCCCACTCGGGTATTGTAGAAAAACTTACCAGCTTAAATGTAAACCCATATGTCACAAGATGGGTTGCAAACTGGCTTAAGGACAGAACCCACAGGGTTAGAGTTGCTGGCGCTATATCAGACTCCAAGCTGGTCACAAGTGGTGTCCCACAGGGCTCGGTCCTTGGCCCCCTATTGTTCGGCATCTACTTCTCAGAAGTACAGGCCAACATGGGAGGACTTTGGCTGACAAAGTTTGCAGACGACTGCAAACTGGGTGCCATAGTGGAAAGTGCATCGGACACGGATATCCTTCAGAAGAGACTCACGGAAACAGATAGCTGGTGCCAGAGCCATGGCCTGAAGTTAAACGCCAAAAAATGTATAGTCATACCCTTCGGGAAAAACAAGGTAACCCCAAGCTACCATATAGGTGGCAATCCACTAAGCACAGAAGAGGTTATCAGGGACCTGGGGACACAGGTTGACAGTGGCCTTTCTTTTGACACTCACATTGCTAAAGTGGTTAGAAAGACCTTCTACATTGCCCACCTGATCATGAAGGGATTCACATCCAGATCTAGTGAGGTCATTGTTCCCCTGCACTCTTCACTTATGATTGAGTACAATGCCCCATTCGGGATGTATTTCACCCGACATCTGCAGCAATTGGAGAGACCCCAAAAGTTCCTCACCAAAAGGATAAAGGGACTCCAAAATCTGTCATATGCTGCCAGATTGAAGAAACTCCAGCTCTATTCAGTCGCATACCGTCTGCTCAGAGGTGACATGTGCCTGACATACAAGGCCATGTCCAACCTGGAATTAATGGACATGCTCCACCTCAAAAAATCCAAATCCACCAAATCCACTAGAGCAAGCGACTTAAACCTTAGCACGGATATAAATAGGACATGCTGGAGGGACAGATTTATCACTCAGAGACTCCCTATGCTGTGGAATAAAATCCCGGTCCATGTGAGGCAGAGCACCTCGCTGGCTCTGTTCAAGAGAAATCTTGACCTGTGGATGGGAGATCGTAGGTTTACCCCGGGAATCATCTCTGTGTCACTGCTGGACAGAGGCACAACAAACTAATGGGCACAGTATTTTTTCATATAAGGGGTGGCGTAAGCCACAAAACTTTGGGCTAGGCTTATAAATGCTTTAGGGCAGATAGCCTAGTATAAACCTATGAACCTATGAACCTAATGAGTATTCGTAAAAGCGTTACTGCTGACGTAACCAGCCCAGGACACACTGAAAGAGTGAACTGCCAGCGAGATGGAGATATAGTAAGAACTGAAACTTTGAATATTTGGGTTCATAGAACTTTTTCGTTCAACAGCGTGCACTCGAACAATATTACAGAAGCTGAACGAGAGGTAAGCATGGATTTAACTTCTAAATTGAATATGTTTGACGAGAAGTTAATTAAAGTACAGAAGCTACAATTGGAAATAGCATACTTCCGTGAATGCATTAACCTTAAGATAATACCGAAGGGGCTCAGGCAATGGCAGTTTCCTACGGGGCTTATGGAAGGCTCTGCTTTTCATAAAGCCTTGATTTTGCTATTTGACAAGCATGGACTGGAGCTTTTGGATTTATTTTGTATCCACTACCAGCTTATGGTGGATGATTTATTGATCGAAACTGAGGAACTAGATTCTTCAATAAAGAGCGATACCAGTTTCTCTAGGTATCGCTTTGAATATGATAGAATTTTTGCCAGCATCGACGAATACTTGTCAAAACTGAATATTACCAAAATCAAGAAAATAAAACGTGACCTTAAAGTTTATGGGGAAGGTAAAGCGTACCCAAAGCCACCTATTCTCAAAGAGCAGTGTCTGTGGGTAATAATAACAATGTTAACCAACCTTTTAATAATAGGGTTAACAACCCAGAGGGAGAGACTGAGATTGTAGCATCCTCTAGTGTTAATGATGTATATACTGGGACCAAAGAACAGGATGGTCCAAGTACTGTTCGTCGGAGTGAAAGATTGGTACAGTGTAATGACTCTGCTACTACGAATACCCCAGCACAGAACAATAAGGTGGGAGGGAACTTTAATGAAAGAAATTTTTGAGCTCGAGCCTCGAAACCAGCGATGCAGAACAACAGAACAACAAGGAACAAGAAGAAAAAATGGTAGAAAATAAGGCCATTGACAGCCCTTTTGATGACCAATTCTTCTGTAATGTACTTTTCAATTCTAGCCAAGACTTTAAAGTTTTTAACTACACTGATATGTTTATCTGTCCAGAAACAATAGATTTGTTATCGAAAGGGTACACCTTTGTACCCTCTGTCCAGTTTGATGTGGCTAACACCCTAATTGACCTCAAGATTTTCACTAGGAAACTCAATTTATTGGCTCTAATGGGGGAAAAGTTTAACAATAAATCTGATTTTTGTTTCCAGCATACATAATCCCCCTTTACATCCACTTCTAGCACTTTTTGAAAAGGTTAATGAGGTTGATTTAAGGAATTTGAAAAAAGTTAAAACAACACCGGGTTACACTAATAGCCATAAGCATAATATAAGTAAGGAAGAGAGGGACATCTTGTGTTTTTTAAGACAAGCTCCAATTCGTATTATGAAACCGGACAAAGGTGGGGGCCTTGCTATAATGACCATTGATGACTATAATGCAAGGATGTTTAAGATTCTGGATAGTGACACATACGAGAAGGCCTCTAGGAATGAAATGAATGGGACCTATAGGAAGGTTAAGGCTTTTATAGAAGAGTTGTACATTGAGGCGAGAATAGATAAAAGTTTGTATATATACCTACAGCAACTAGCACCAAGGACCCCAGTTCTTTTTGGGATCTCTAAGGTGCACAAAAATGTAAATAACCCACCTATGAGACCCCTGGTGGATGGGAGAGATAGTATTACATATACCTGTGCTAAGGTATTAGATAAAATCTTACAAAAATATATCAAATGTGAAAATCAAATTTCGAAAGATTCTTGGTCTTTTTTACAAGCTATAAATAATTTGGAGTTCTGTGCTGATGGGTTTTTTGTCACAGTCGATGTAAAGGACCTTTATTCATCCATTCCACACGCGATTGGAATTGAATGGGTTTCATACATGCTAAGAATTTTGGATGCGCCCACTAGTGAAATTAAACTAGTTGAAGAACTGATAGATACAGTTCTTTCTTATAACTATGTAATGTTTAATAATGATATTTTCCACCAAAGAATTGGAGTGGCAATGGGCTCTCCATGTGGAGGAGGTCTGGCAATTCTTGTAATGGCGTACTGGGAAAGTTCATTTGTGCTTAATAATCTGGATTTTAAAGAAAATATATTGTTTTATACACGTTTTTTAGATGATATATTTATTCTATTTCAAGGAACAGAAGCTAAATTACAGGGTCTATTAGAAATGTTTAATGATAGTACTAACTTCCTGAGTTTTACGTCTAGTTATAGTAAAGATAAAATAGCATACCTAGACGTTGATTTAAGGAAGGACTAAAACGACAAGACTTTTGTTTCTAAAATATATCGGAAAGAGACACACTCCAATATGTATTTACATTACACTAGCTGCCATCCTACATACCAGAAGAGATCAGTAGTTAAGGGGCAGCTAGTTAGGGCAGCCAGGATGACGACAAGAGATGAAGAGTTTAAAGATGAGTGTACTCTAATGTCTAACTTTTTCATACAAAGAGGGTACCCATTGTACTTCATCCAGGAGATCATTAGGGAAGTCCAGTACAAAAGACTAATAGGCGTTTATGTCCCAATTTTGAATAAAGAAAAATGTAGAAGCCTGGAGTTAAATAATAGTAACAAAGTATTGACTAATGCTAGTGGTTTCATATGCACTTTTAATATAGACTCCCATATTATAGCAAATATCATTATGAAAAACTGGGAGTTTTTAATTAGCGATAAATATTTTAGAGACCTACTCCCAGAAAGACCAAAAATTGTATATAGGCGTGGAAACAACTTAAAGGAAATTTTGGAAGGTTATAGCCGACCACTTACTAATAAAGAAGGTATGTACAAATGCAATATGTGTAATTTTTGCAAATATATTGATGAAGGTTGTAATTTTAAAATAGGTAGTACGAGATATAGGTCCAATGGGAGATTTAATTGTAGTAGCAAACAAGTAGTATACCTAGCAATATGTAAATGCTGCCCAGCTTTCTATATCGGTAAAACCGATAGAAAGCTTAGTGAAAGAATATACGAGCCTATCTATAGCATCAATAGGAATAAGATGGAAAATGCACTAGCTAGGCATGCCAGCGAGTATACTGGACATGAATTTAAATTCAGAGTTATTGACCAGTTAGTAAACGACAAAAGGGGAAGACATGAGTCTTTGAAATTGGAGAGGAAAGAACTTCTATGGCAACTTAGAACGAATGCTTGTCAAGTTCCAGGTATTAATGAAATGAGCTCCATTATGTGTATTCTAAGGTTAAAAAATTTAGAAAGATAAAAAAATGTAGAAAGGTAATAAATGTGAGTGCTAGTATATTAATGTATTAAAGTATTAAAATATTTAAATATTAGATTCATATTTAGTTAGTTTTATGTATACAATATATATATATATATATATATATATATATATATATATATATATATATATATATATATTTTTTATATAGACATTTTATACACATTAACATTTTTATATATGTAACATTTTTATACACATAATATTTATTTAAATTATTTATTAGGTATATGAGATATAAGTTTTATATAATGTATTAAAAGATAGTGTTATTTGGAGGGAAAGATGTTTTTAGTTTTTTTGGCATATGCTTTTAAGATACTAATTGGATAATTAATGTTAATTATGGCCACACTATAAAGGTGGCCAACTGATGCTGTTTGAAGTTTCTGAAGAAGTTAAGGCATTTGACTTTGACGAAAAGTGTACGATATTTTAACGCACTTAAAGGAATAAAATCAACAATTAAATAGAACTGTGTGTGGAGAGTTGGGATTCGTGTTCCTGTTTTTCGTGAAGTTTGTTATATCCTTTCATAGTGTGTTACTAACCCAAGTCACTGATATTATGTGGTTTATTTACCATAAATATTTTGTCACATAATTCAATGTGTTATTTTACTAACCAGACCTAATGAAATGAAGTAACCATTGCACCATAAGTAGCCCCATTCCAAATGTCCTGTGGTGTCATTAGGCAGGGTCAGTGACTTCATTTCAGTAAAGCATGACTCGTAAAGTTATCCAAGTCACTGAGTTGTCATTAAGCAGGGTCACTGATACCTCTTAAATGGTATAGCAGAGGTAATATCCTCCTGTTTTTGATATGTTACATCATTAGTCAGAGCACTGATGCCATGTTTTCAGTGTAGACTAGGCAGACCCCCCCCCCTTCCATGATTCCAACATGCTGATAGTGTTTCACCAGGTAGGACCATGTTCATCACTTCAGTAGCACACTCCAGGAAGGAGACTCAATCCTTTTGCATTCTACTGCTATGCAACATTTTGTTTATGCATGTATGTAGTTGTTTGATAAATGAGTATGTGAACTATTCTTTCTTTTACATTTTCAGCCATGACCCATGTCATAAAGACAGAGAGAAACACAATTTATATAGTGACAGTCTGCCGAATCCAATCAACCAGCATGTTTTTTGGAAAGTGGGAAGAAATTGGCATACCCAGAGAAGACCTTCACAACCATCACTGATAGAACAGGTAAGCTCCATACAGACAGATCACCAATGGTATTTGCTTAGTGAACTGTAGCAGGGATCTCTCATTTATTATACATGCCTCTTTCATAGGAAAGATTCATAGTGTTTCCTGAAATTTGTATTGTACGTAGTGACTGCTTCCTTTGTATTTTGTCATTAGGAAGGACAACCGATGTTCAATGACTTAAGCACATTGGATGGGGACTTGTCAGATTAAGCTAGGTCACTAATATATTTTGTTTTGTGCACTGTAAGTGGCACCGCTCCAGTTTGGTATGATATAAGCAATCATCACTGACATTATATGAACAGAACATAGTACGAAGGGAAAAGGTGTTGTGTAGACTAGTGTAGTTAGATAAAATTAACATCATAAATCGAACTTCAGGAAATCACCATGATTATTAAAAAAAAGAATTCAGTCATTTTATGCATCTAATCAATAATAAAAGCAATAGCAGCAGACATCAAAAATCCACGATGTTGAGGTGCAAAACATTATAATTGTCAGAAAATGAACAGTAGTGTCAATCTAATGTACGCAGTGTCAGGATCTGTTACAAGTGCTCTCCTACTAGTAGCTTACATCACGCTTGCTTGCTGCCATGCCCTCTAAACAACTGCCATTATAACTACCTTACTTAATTACCTAGTCCCCCCACCAGCTGATGCTGTTAAGCTGTATAGCCATAACAGAGCCCTAAATCTAACCCTAAACATACCCAAACCTGAGTCCTTACTCTCTTGCCCTAACCCTACAATTCTACTCTCTATCCTAAAACCCCCGATTGTCCCTACATCAAAAATTCTATTTCACCCCAACCTTAAAGTCCTCAGTCACTCCTTAAACCTAAAACTCCATTCCCTTTCTCTAACCTTAAAGGCCACGATCACCCACTAAATCTAAAACACCAGTGCCCTTCCCTAACCTTAAAGTCCTCAATTGCACCCAGATCCTAAAACTCTACCTCTCCTCCCCAAACACAAACTGCCTGCTTGCTCCCTAAAGCTCAACTCCCCACTCCTTAACCCTAAATTTCCTTCCCATTTCTTAATCCTAAAACTCCTTTCCCCTCCATAAACCTAAATCCTCCTCCTGATTGCTCTCTGAAACTCTAAACTACACTCTCACCCCTTCCCACTTCCTCCCCACAGCTGATGCACTTACCCTACTCAAACTCAAATAATGTTTTCAGGGATGGTACAGTAGCTCCTCCCTCTCAGTGTGGCTGCCTTACCTTGCCTGAACTTATATTTGTGTCTAAGCATGACTGGTGGCCCACATGATCTACAAGATGCATGAGGCCCGAATTTGAAGCAGTTGTCTTTGAGCATCCGGAACCTAGGTGCATTTAGTAGACCCAAAGTGTCATTGTCACATGAAAAATCATCATATTAACAGGCATGCTGTACTGTCCTGCTTATATAACACAACTTATTATGTTGCATCCCTAGCACAGAGGACAGTACAATAACATTTGGGGCATGCCTCGAACCAATGCACCACGGAAAAAAAGTTGCCACCAGAAAGCAGGAGTACCTTGTCAGCTCATATGTTTCAAATCAATAAAACAAAATATAAAACAAGATAATTTTTCAATGTAGTAGTCATAATATCAAAAAGGTACCTGTGATATCAAAAGTAAGTAGCTTAAATAAGATAAAAATACTTTTGCTTCCTTCTTTAGTCTTTAGTTGTCCCAGAAGTTGCAAATAAATACATGAATGAATTAACAAGAATCTATATACTAAAAACAATAACAGCTGCCATAACAATTTTAGCAGGAAATTAGAGCTCTCAATATGTGTCTGAATAATTATGTTCTCTTAAACTTTGCTGTCGTGATCAAAATTATTATCCCACACCATGAGAGATATGATTTCCTGATAAACAGTATTAAACTAGCTAACATTCACTGTGTACTGAAGCAAAAGTTAACTGTGTGATATAACTGATAAGCAATGGAAGACAGATAATACTAAGGGAGAGGATATAAGTGTTATGAAAAAGATTCCGTGTTTATGCTAAATTCTAATTCTATATCAACACTTCTGAATAGCTGGATAAACAAGAACATGATAATGAGCACATTTGCAGAAAATGACCAGCACATGGTTCTAGAAAAGCAGAAAATATTCAGTTTAAAGAAAAATATGTTATAAAACACAAAAATAACAGCAGCAGAGAAACAAGAAGTGGAAGAGAATGTACAAGTTAAATATAGCACTGCAGCATTATTTTAGCGTATGACAGGGTCGTTCAGTACATGCCATGATGAGGAAAAAGATGTGACATATTTTATCAGCACTTGCTCTGGTGAAGACAGAAATATTGCTCTGTATATTTCCAGTTAAACAACAATATAGAAGCAAGATATCCACAGTAAGTTCTTTTGTGGGTGGATATGTCACAGAGCAGTCATTTGATTTGCACACCACACAGAACTATGTGAAAGCCCAGTAAGGCAGACAGTAGGCTAAGAGCATCAACAGCCTGTGCCTTGTTACCAGAAGGGTGACGAGGTTTATAATTATGGTGAAACAGGTTGGAGTGATGATATAAATACTATAGTTTTCATGAGTGGATGATGGTAGAACTCCAGCTTGTCAAAGTGTTTATTCTATTCCCCTGCTCCTTTTTACTTTATGAGCTATCTTCCCACCAGCATAATCTATGTCAAATCATAGTAGCATTTGTATTATCATCTTGCTGTTGTATCAATGAAAAAATAAGATGAAATAAATGAGAGGGTATCTCTCTAACAGCCTTTGTAATTTTTGTGAGAGAGAGAGAGAGAGAGAGAGAGAGAGAGAGAGAGAGAGAGAGACAGAATGCTTTAAATGATCTCAGAAATATAATCCCATTAAGGCAAAACAGTTAAAAGATGAAACTGCAGAGGGATGACAACCACTGACTCACTGTTCTGCTCATTTATTTCCAGATCTATGTCTTAAATATTGCCAAAAAATGTTATGTTCAAGTAGCACATCTGCACATTTTTCTCAGGTGTTGTCATCTCAGACTCATATAAAACTATAACTAAATTTGTCCAGGAACTGATTGATTTTAGTATGTCAGTATTCTTCTGATTTTTTATTATAGCATCACTAATATTATCACGTTCAATAGCTACCTCAGTAATTGCTCCCAGATAAGATGGCAAAGGGCATGTCCCTCATTCCTCCAAGTCTCTATAGATGTTCACCCAAGTGTCCATTCTTGGGCCCTTGCTATTCAACATATACATAAATAAGCTTTATACTGTCACATCACCATCCACTATGATTCAGTATGCAGATGGTGCTACAATCATTTTTGCACCTTACACTTAAGTCTTAAAAAAAAAAAAAAAAAAAAAAAAAGTAATGCTCTTCCTGTCCAAAATCAGCTCCCAAAGCTCAAATAGTTTTAATATTTTATCTACTGTAAACATTAAACTTGAGCAGATTTCCAATACCAAGTTGCAGTTGCAGGGGTGTAACAGTTGATAAGCTCAAGTTTGAATTTTACCCGTAATGTCATAAAGAAAATTCACCAAAGGCTCAGAGCTCTATACAGAGCTAAGACATTTCTCACTGTGCTAGGCCATAAATCTACTGCACATGCTTATCCCATACTAACACTCCTATATGTACCCCTCTCCTCACTAACCAACACAACAGCCTCCTAGGAAAGTTTGAACAATGCTGTAATAAAACTAGCAAACTCACAGCTAATTTCCTACCAGATCCCATCACTATCTTACACTCAGTATTTTGGGACCAGGTTTGGCATAATGGTTAAGGTATTTACCTCAGTGATATGCAGTACAGAGTTGGGTTTATTGTCTATTCTTAAAATGACCCTTCAGAGCATTTTGCCTAATATTTCTAATGATCAAAACACTACTACTTTGGAACCTATGATATTGCTAATACTTAGGATCACTCAAATATACAACTGCCTCTGACATTTACTGACTGATTTGTATTCTAATATGATTATTTCATTGTCAGATCTGTATTATGTAAGATGTATGTGTATTTGCATGTTTGTAAGTAACGATAAAACATTTTACCTGACACAGATTTTGCCCAATTATTACACTAGCTCAGCTATGATGTACTTAATAAATGTTTTATGTTTATGAAGCATTTTTTTCTTAGGCGTTCAATAAAAAGGGGTTTTGCATGGCCCAGCTGGACAATTCCAGTAAACAAATGCAATAAATAAATAAATAAATAAATAAATCACTATACATTCCAGGGTACTGTAGGACACACCTTATTACAACATTTAGCCTTTTCATCCCTCTAGTATGTTTGTGAGTTCTTCAGAATATAAGACAATTAATTTCAACCAGTCTATTTTAAACACATTCAATATCCCATGTGAACTTAACCCACCAAAACCACAACATGTTCAAAACTAACTGGATGTGCTTCTATTCACTATAAAATAAAGTGTCCCAACCTTTAATAAGTTTTGTAAAAAACAGCATAAAAAAAACAAGACTAAGGTTAATATATATGTAATAAATAAATAACTATATATATATATATATATATATATATATATATATATATATATATATATAAAATCAACCCCCCATATGCTGTATAAAATCATACATATAAATATTTAATAAATATTCAATCTCTGAAACATTATTTTAAAGCATGAATAATAAAATCACCTTTCATCACCCATATACATATTTAAAAATGTGTCAGAGAACTATATAAATGTTAGAATAATAAACCAAACATATCATTCTTGCTTCACTTTCAAAACTATTAAAAGAGACATGGATAAAGCGGTAGAAAGATCCTTCAGGATGAGTGGTACCAAGTAGCAAAACAGAAATAAAAAGTAAAAAATGGTACCAAAACACAGCTTGTTTTATTATTTTATTAAATCTGTGTTTTATACAGAAACAAGCTGTGTTTTGGTACCATTTTTGACATTTTATTAATAGAAACATATTGATTCAGACCCAGTGTACTAGTGGCATTAGTTTTAATTGGAATTAGAATTCTTTATTTCCCAGCAATGCCACGGTGGTTCAGCAGTAGCACTGTGGCCTCACAGCGAGAGGTTTTCCTGTTCAATTCTTGGCTGGAGTGCCTTCTGCATGTCCTCACCGTGGTCGAGTGGCCTCTGAAAGACATGCGTGAATTAGTGTGCCGTTGCTGAAGGTTGGGTGTTGGGCTGACAACTTGGCACCATAAAAAATCCACTGCCAATCATTAGCAGACTGGAGTTCTGTTGTGGCAACCCCTAACCGGGAAAAGACAAACATTTTCCAGCAACACTTCCCATGGATGACACCTGGGGTCCTGTTTTACCTTTTCCAATACAAAAAATAAGAATGTGTGACCCAGTGCCCCTTCCCCATGTTTGTACAGGGCATTGTACTCTAATTTCTTTTTGATATCATATGTGTACTCATACATTCTCTCTGTCAATGTCCTTTCATTCTTCCCAGTATAAAATCTAGGATATTTTCTGCACTGAGCTAAATAAATCATACCTCTCAAGTGTACCTCATTATGAGGAACGTACCTCATTTGGGGTCTTAAAAAGTTCACGTTCCTCGAAGTTCCTCAAGTTCCACATTGAAAGACTCTGTCACACATTCAGTGTTAGGAATTTTTTTAAGTGAAATCCATTGTAAAATGAAATGAATCATATTAATTCATTAAAAGATTTTCTTTATATGTAAAACCAGCATATTTTAACCATCCTATGACCTTCCTAGCCGAAGTTGTTAGTAAGCCATTAGTATGTGTTCCGCATTTTGCCCATTTGTTCCACATTATGAGGGCTAGTGTTCTTCATTTTGGAGATGGAAGGTTGAGAGCTATGAAATAAATCACTCTCTTTATCTCACAGTTGCTAAAACTCCTGCTCTTCAGCAGGTCATAGCCTTCTATTTTTATTTGTTTACTTTCCCTGAATGTGAGCACATTGTTTACAGGTCCCACATTTATACATTTCATTTCCCCCCTGTAATTAACATCATTGCCTTTCATTCTTTCTATTAATTGTTTAAAATGAACATCTTTTCTGTAAATAAATAATGGCCTTTCCCCTAACTGAATATACCGGTCCCCATCTACATTAAAAATATGCCAACTGGTTGAAATAATATTTTGAATATCATCCATGTCTGAACTAAAAGCTATCACCATGCACTTATTAAAATATTTTTGACAATGTTTCCCCTTGTTCACATCTATCACCTCTTCCACCCCTCACAATAATGGGGCATATATTCCGTTTTCCTTCTTATTCATCATTTCCTTAAAAATTCCCTTCATACATTTCTCTGAGTAACCCCTTACCCTTAACATATCCTACAAATTTTTACTTTCAAAGATAAATGTATCATATTGAGGCATTGTACGAGCTAGTCATACAAGTTGTCCTTTTACCAATTTTTTTCTGAAACCTTGGGTGACAACTTTCAAAATGTTGAAGGGCTTTTGAATATGTTTGTTTTCTGTAAATATTAGGTAAGAAAATCTTATTAGTAACATTCTTTTTTATTTCCATGTCAGAATAGCATAACCTTTCTTTTGATGTTCCCATTGTTCCAATGTAAATTTTAGAAATTCAGCAGTACTATTAATATAATCAAAAAATTCACAAAATGTTTCTTCCGTATCCATCCACAGATTATATATATATATATATATATATATATATATATATATATATATATATATATATATATATATATGGGTCTAGGACACGTGCTTGACTAGCATATGTCTGAATCACAAAACATCGAACACACATACACGAAAGCGCTTAACATCGAAAAGTGCTTCCATGTATTCCATGTATGTGTAGCTCAAAAAAAAAAATCTATGTTTCTGCAGAGGAGCTTCACCCCCCTGTGCTCCCCACAACCCCCTACAGTGGGCAAAAGGGAATTTTCCCTTACCCGCACTGTAGTCCGATCTATGAAACAGGCATACATACATGGAAGCGCTTGTCGATGTTAAGCATTTTCATGTATGCGTGTTCGATGTTTTGTGATTCGGACATATGCTAGTCGAGCATGTGTCCGGATCCCATATATATATATATATATATATATATATATATATATATGTGTGTGTGTATCTATATCATCTAAAATCACCCATATGATTTCCATGCATTTGTATACTCTGAATCAAAAATATACAATTGTTTCCATTGCATCAGTATTATACATGATCCTTCCCATTGCACCATTGCATCAGTATTATATACGATCCTTCCCATTGCACCATTGCATCAGTATTATATACGATCCTTCCCATTGCACCATTGCATCAGTATTATATACGATCCTTCCCATTGCACCATTGCATCAGTATTATATACGATCCTTCCCATTGCACCATTGCATCAGTATTATACACAATCCTTCCCATTGCACCATTGCATCAGTATTATACACGATCCTTCCCATTGCACCATTGCATCAGTATTATACACGATCCTTCCCATTGCACCATTGCATCAGTATTATATACGATCCTTCCCATTGCACGATTGCATCAGTATTATATATGATCCTTCCAATTGCACCATTGCATCAGTATTATATACGATCCTTCCCATTGCACCATTGCATCAGTATTATATACGATCCTTCCTATTGCACCATTGCATCAGTATTATATATGATCCTTCCCATTACACCATTGTATCAGTATTATACATGATCCTTCCCATTGCACCATTGCATCAGTATTATACATGATCCTTCCCATTGCACCATTGCATCAGTATTATATATGATCCTTCCCATTGCACCATTGCATCAGTATTATATACGATCCTTCCCATTGCACCATTGCATCAGTATTATATATGATCCTTCCCATTGCACCATTGCATCAGTATTATATAAGATCCTTCCCATTGCACCATTGCATCAGTATTATAAACGATCCTTCCCATTGCACCATTGCATCAGTATTATATACGATCCTTCCCATTGCACCATTGCATCAGTATTATATTTACAAAGACCAGGGCACATGATGCTCCCATTGCTACCCCTGCCACTAGATGGAAAATGGATCCTTCAAAGTAAATGCAATTGTTTTTCAATACACATTCCATATATTCTTTGCACAAATTGACCATAGCACTGTCATATTGACAAAATTCAATCAAATAGTCACAAAACCATTCTAGGCCCTTATTATGTGAGATAACAGAAAGAAGATCTTTCACATCAATACTCAAAAAAATCACTTTATCAACTTTTAACTCCAGAGTTATTTTGATAAAAAAATTCCATGAATCCTTATACACATAATCCACTTCCTCCAATACCTTCTTTAATCTAACGTCTACAAACTTTGCTATAGTTTCTTTCAACCCCTAGCATCCACAGTGGAGTGTAGTAGTGGATCCTTTAAACATTTGTGAATGTATTGGTATCCCAAAAAAATGCTGGGTTCCATGTTTTTTCTAAAAGAAATATCTTGTTGTAGTAGGCTATTGTACCAGAACCGTTTATATAGCAAATCTATGACATCTGGTGAGAAGCAGATTTCTGAATTCAAAAGTATGTTTGCAAGATGGGGAATCCCTATTCACCTAATAACTTACAACAGTACTCAGTTTTTGTCTGAGGAATTCAAGGATTTTGGCATACAGAATGGCTTCATCCACAGTACCTTCAGTTCTTATAATCCATAAGAAAATGATGTTGCAAAGAGACTGGTTCAAACTGCATAGCAAATTAGTATTCAAACAGATCCCCGCATTCTTTTAATGTTTTACCAGGACACTCCTAATAGTACAAGTAGAGATAATGACACACTGCCGAATCTGGTCTACCATTCCTATGTTGGACTTCAAATCTTTTGCCAAAGTTTATTCCTTACAAAGCTGTGAAACTAAAAGATAATACTAAACTTTCAGTTCTTCTATAATGGAAGGCACCCAAGCCATTCTGTACCAAACTTGTAAACAGACCAGAAAACAATAGAAGAGCTGGATTTAGAAAAAAATGGGGAACACCAGGAGTAACTTTTGGAAAGTCATTTGAGCTTAGGTCCAATCTAAGAATGGCAGTATCATGAGGAGAAACAGGTGACACTTAGAAGAACAACAGCAGTAAGAATATTTTGGATACACTTCTTATCCTACTTAGGTGGTTAGTCCTTAGGCATGTTTCTCCTGTCTTTTTACCTAGTCTGAGGATACCATCACATCCATAGCCAAAGAAATTTACCTCCAAAGGACATACAGTCGAACTTTAAGTTTTCAGGACTCTTAACTGTTTGTTTCTTGATCAAATAAGTAACAAACTTGACCACAGAAAATATTAACTGTTACAAACTGCTAGTGCATCTGCTTAAGAAAAAAATAAAACTATTTTAAGTGTTTTGAAAAAAATGTTCTGAAATAAATAAAATTAACTCTAATCCAGGAAAGGGAGATGGT
The DNA here is from genome assembly GCF_019279795.1 of Protopterus annectens. NCBI lineage: Eukaryota > Metazoa > Chordata > Ceratodontiformes > Protopteridae > Protopterus > Protopterus annectens. Next base: position 450,912,387 of record NC_056737.1, on the reverse strand, counting down.
TTACCTTCATTAGGTCATGTGTCTGTTGTCCGACGTGCATTACATTAAAAGGACAACAGCAAAATCCTGCAACGCTGACTCACAGAGGTTCAAATGGCTATAATGCGAATACACTATGCCATTCTAACACATGGACAAATGTCGAAAATGGTTTTCCGTCAAACCATTTTTGACATTTGTCCTCGGAAGTATTCTGTAATTCACTCTGTTGAGTCACACAAATGCATGATCGCACATATCATTCTCAACAAAATGAAGGTAAACCAAGGGAGGGATGTAGTTATGTCTGTTATTGCATGTCATTGATTAATTTACTGTGTCTAGCTTAAGGTCAGTACCAGGCAGGATGTTCTCTATGCAGGGGAAGTTTTTTTTTGCTCTATAATCTTGGAGTAAATGAGTCTGCTGATTTGTAATGGTTGTATTGCAAAAGGAATGCAAGCTATGCTGTTGAACTTATTCCAAATCACCTTCATAACACTCAGCAAAACTTCTCCTCTACCATTTCCTTCCCATAATGACAGTCTTGTGAATAAGCCAATGATCCTGTAAGGCTAATGTCCCATCTTTAATACTATGCAAATCACTAGTAATCCCACACCCAGCTAATGGAATGTAGACGTCACAGCTCTTTTCTTTTTGTAAGAACTGGAAAATAAATGATTAAAAATATATTTAAATTTGAAAACTGGTCCATTGGTGCAAAGGGAAGGTTACAATCAGCAGTTCCAAAGACCTGGGTCGTGCCAACAGCCCAAGTGCTAGACAGCATTTAAGAGAACTGAATATCTGAAGTTCTCCTGAATGGGGATGGGCAGATATTTACAAAACCTGGTATCCTGGTTGAAACTGGTAGCTATGTCATCCATGCTCAAAAATATCAGAAGACAAACATACATACCAACATGGACATTGCAATAAGAGATTGCAGCTGTGCAGTGTTTTGAGGTGAGGACAAAACAGATGTAGCATAATAAGAATCCTCACATTTTTTTTTATTTTCTTTTGTTTTTTATCAGGTTGTTTTGCTCATCTGGGCTTAGTCAAAAACCCCTTTTCAGTGGAGGCCTGTGGAAAAATGCTTCAAAATACAACACACATTTTTAGACAGACATTCTGTAAAATACATTAACAGACATTAGTTAATGTACATTAACAGTTACACATACATTTGTTAATTTGATTACATTCATATGAGATATATGAAATATTACAGTATAAACTATACGGTAGTAGATGCTGAGCACTAAGCATTTGAAGTGGTGGATTAATGGGTCTGTCTGATAATAGATCTTGTAATTAGTAATTAGAAATTCAAAGTAATGAAATTGAGGGAAGGAACTCAGGGGCAGAAGATGTTAATATTGTAGCTAAGAGGTGGGCTATTAAGCAGGTTCAGAGACAATTATATATGGCTATCAACAGATTTATATTAGAAGTATAGAGGTGTGGTGATGAGCAGTGCCATAAAATTATGTATATGGTTGGGAAACGCTAGTAAAACTATTAAGGTATTAGTGAAGACTATTTACTTGTGAGGCACAGGATACTGAGTGTATAAAAATGTTTGTTGGTATGCTGAAGATTATGTTGGCATTTATCCTGGATATATACAGTAGCAGAGCCATTGATTTGATTGGAGAATTTTTTTAATTGTGCTTTAAATGTTTTTGAATTCTAAACAGATTTCAGTGTTAGTGAGATGTGGCTCTATAGTTTAGCTACACTATAGTGATCTGTGATTTTTTTCTGGAACATAAAATTCTGTTGGGGGAGTAGTGTTGTATGAAGTTGGTAAGGGCCGGACATTTTTCTGGTTTATAGAGAAGTCTGTTTATAGTAGTTAACTGAGAAAGAACTAGGTGATGCAGTAGTCCTACCAGTTTAATTCTCTTAGTGCGGAGTATCAGTGTCTGTTGTTATAGTTTACTGCAATTTTGTCTATTTTATTATAACATTGCTCAAGTGTACATAGTTGTGAGACTTGAAACTTAGAGAACATTGAAGCAACATAGAGGAGAGATGGCAGTAAGAAGGTAGATATATGTTATATGTCTGTTTTCTATGTCAATGAGGCAGGCTTTTACTCTGTATAATATACCTCTTTTTTGATGATTTGTTTTCTTAACCATGGGTGATACATGGTGGCTGAATTTCAAGTGGTCATATATGATAACACCAGGAATTTTGTGTGGTTTACTTGTTCTGTTATGGTGCTGTTGACAGAGACAACCATGTTTTTGGATAAGGAGCCGTAATTTCATTTTTTTTAGAGTTTAGAAGTAGTTGTAAATTATTTATCCATGTTTCAGTTGCTAAGGAAAATTGTTGTGTAAGGTAAAAGAGATTAGAGAGTGTACTGGCATAGCAGATTAGGGACAAATCATCAACATTTGTTATAAATTCTTTGTAAGTTAGTTTAGTATAGGGTGGGACTCTGTGTGTGTGGTTGCAGCAATAAAGGATCTGCTTGCTATATGCTTTTTGGTGCTTGAATATGTTGAGTTAGGCCTGGGTTTGGGTGACTGTCGTCAGTAAGTTTTATGGATGTTCAGGTATGATGGTACAGGTAGAGATATTTTTGCTTGATTTTATGTTTAATACCAAATTTGTGAGTAAATGGCTCTTGCTTTGAATAACTGTACTTTAACTGTAAGGTTTATGAGTGTGGATGTAGAGAGATTGAGGGTAAAGAGGTTTAAGCAGAATACTGAGGTGAGGGGAAGGCTGAGAAACACTATAAAGAAAGACATGAGCGAAAATGAATTTGATTGTACTTTTTGAGAGGAGATTGGTGGGATGAATGGATGAGGGAACTTTGCTAATGCATTTCTTAGAGGTACCATTGGTGAGGAGCATGAGTAGATGTGGATATAATGCAAAGCAAAATGAGAAGGAGCGGCTATTGGGGATGATGCTAAATGTTAGAAAGAAGTTGGGAATAGGTGAATAGAAGTGGGAGTGATACTATGACAGCAATAAAGTTGTTTGGAGAGGTATAAAGCTTGAGCGTCATGGGTGATAGGTGTACATGAGTAGTACAATGCTAGAGTAAGGTGGGGTGGGTGGGAATTGGGAGTAGGGGAGTGAAGTAAAGCTGAGAGTGGGAACCAGGGGATAGGGTAGTGGGGCTTCTCAACCTCAGGCTGTTAATTCCAGAAATCAATCAGTTGATAACTTGTGCTCAGTAGATAGCATAGAGACATAGGGCAGGATTCACGAAGGCTTGCACAGAGTGTAAGAGATGTGTAACACTCCATGCAAGCCTCACGATCCAGGAACAGCCCTAAACTCCGTGTAAGAGACCAGCTAAAACGTCTCTTACACGGACTGGGCGTGGACATGCTAAATACCTCACTTGCAGCCGAAAGGTATGCAAATGAGGTATATTAACGATCCACAAAGCAGAAACCAGCCCGTGTAAGAGATGTTTTAGCTGCAGAAATGTACTCAGTTGACAACTGAGTACGTTTCTGCAAATTTCACAATGGAGCCATGTCAGCTCCAAATAAAGGGTGCATATGTGTCAGGCAGCATGCCAATGGCGAAATATGTGGTCATTGGCAAGGTAACCCGATGCAAAAATAATAAAAATATAATTTATTTTTTCGGCGATCGTCGATGTTTAAACCCAGCACAGCCCCGCACAAATAGGCTGCGCTGTATAAAACATAAAAATGAAGGTTATAAACCCACAAATGTGGGTTTTATGCAATACATGGAATGACAATGCAGGGATCAGCAGACCAAAAACAACATGGCCACCGTGTAGTGGTTGCTAAGGGGGGAAGCTGAGTGTAAGAAATGTAACTAAGCATTAGTAGGCAATCTCATGTAAATGAGGGTTAGGATACTGAATCTCACAGTCACATAGCAAATGAACACAGTCTGAGTAGTGTAAGAGATACATAAGGGGAGGAATAGAGTAGGAGATAGGTGACATCACAGGGGGAAATGGTAGAAAGAAATGCAGTTCATTGGAGGTCAGTGTAACATGACAGATGACAGACACAGATCAGGGAAAGAGGAGTGCCACAAGATAAGTCTGGGAAAGTCAAGAAATGGAAGGTGTACACTGTTACATACACTAAAGTTTCTTGCTGGGCGTGCATACACACGTGTGCGCACCATGAAGCGTGAGTAGGGCAGTTTGCGTGCATGTAAGGCAGACTGAGCATGTGGGAGTGTGTTGGTAGATGTTTAACACTGTTTGCGCTGGTGTGCACGCGTGTAGGGCAGGCTGAGCATGTAGGAGGCTGTTGGCAGACTTGTAACACTGTTTGCATGGGTGTGCGTGTGTTTTAACCCGAATAAGTAGATTCTGAACCGTGTAAGCATGTGTGCGCACGTGTAAGCCACTGTGAGCGTGTTTCTGCTGGTATGCACGTTGCTCCCCCCTGAGGAAACAGAAAGGAAAAAGGAAGCAACAGAATTAGTAGGAAGCTAGCAGGGAATACTGCTGAAGCTAGCAGGTGAAAACAATCAAAAGCAGGCAATTACACAGGCAGAATAGTAGCCCAGCCCAGCACTTAAAACTCTGCAAACAGCAGTGCAGGATGTTTCTCTCAAGAGACAATGCAAGACAGGAGTAAGCTAATAGAAGTGAAAACTGAAAAAGCTTCACTCAGAGCAGAAATGTTAGGGGCTGCCATAGCTGTCATAATGAGACATAGGCGACTTGCTGAGGGTGGTGACAATGCAGATGGTGCCAGACAACCCACAGTGAGGAGACGGAGAAGAGTGTACAGGCCCAGGGTCACCTACCATGGGTTACATGAGCTGGAGATAGTAGAGCGCTATAGAGTGGACAGAGAGCTCCTGCAGCAAATAGTTGAGCTGTGCAGGCCACGCCTCACACACAGAACCAACAGAGGGGAACCCATCCCAGTGGAAACCAAGGTATGTGTTGGCCTAAGAATACTAGCAACAGGTACCTTCCAGAGACCAACTGGTGATATGATGAGGATATCACAGGCATCAGCCTTCAGGGTACTGCACCAGTTCCTGGATGCCATGTCAGCACATGTCGGTGATCATGTATATTTCCCCAATGCCCGTGAGGTATTGGCCAGCAATATTCGTCTCTTCCAGCAAATAGTGGAATACCCTGAGGTAGTGGGTGCAATAGACTGCACGCACATATGCATCAAAGCACCAGCCGGTGAGTGGGGTAGGGCCTACATTAACCGCAAGGGCTTCCCCTCCATCAACTGCCAGGTCATGTGTGATGCCCAGGGCATAATAATGAATGTGTGTGCTGGCTGCCCTGGGAGTTACCATGATTCCCACATCTGGCATTTGACGCAGCTGTACCAGACATTTGCCAATGGGGACATCCCACATGGACACCTAGTGGGGGAGACAGGTTATGCACTGGAGCCGTGGCTGATGACACCCATCAGAAACGCACACACACCTGAACAGGAATGCCATAATGAGGCACATGCACAAACACATAATGTAATAGAGCGTGTGCTTGGGCTGCTCAAGTCATGGTTCCAGTGTCTGGACACATCTGGTGGAGCCTTGCAGTACACACCAACTACATGTACCCAAATTGTCATGGTATGTGCTATGCTACATAATATGATCTTGCGAAAACTGCTGCAGCAGGACCAGCATAGGGCTGGGCCAAACAGCCCCCCACCATTGCCAAGGCCATCACAGGCAGAGCGTGACTCGGAGGAGGAACAAACTGAGCCTGCCCCAGTAGGCAGAAGGAGGCGTGCCCAGTATGCCCTGGCCTTGGCAAAGAGGCAACGCATTGCACATACACTGGCTCAGTAGGAACCCTGGGAATGATACCCCCTCTGACTCACTCAAATAATAACATGGATGCCTAAAATGACATGACCTGCTCACAAACATGTACAGGGAGTGTAATATGTGCATCCGACAGAGGCAGCCCTGCAGCACCACCTGAGGCATGAATGCCATGTGTTAAGTAACGTAACAGCATGTACTATATGCACACCTGAGCACCCTGACTAACATCCACCCTCACCAAGCATGAAGCCACAAAATGACAATGGGATGATCAAGTGCAATAACTGGCTGAAGTAATGCAGTTAGTCAAAGGGGAGCCAATGTGTTTCAGGCTGGGAAGACATGCGGAGCATGACATGATGCACCACCTGCTAGGGGTGGCATGCACCTATCAGTCCATGCCCCATGGATACTGGCCAAGGCTGTCAGTACCCACAGCATGCCCTGAATAGGTAAGTCTCAAAACACAAACCCACCTTCATAGGTACCACAAGGGATAGGAACCTAGATGTAATGCTACCCAATGCCAGAAGTCTAAACAGCAAGATGTGTGCAGTGTAAACGCACACAGTATGGAGAATGTAGATATCAGTCCTGTAATAGAGAACTGGGTCAATGCTCACATCAGCACCCTAACACTACCAGGTCACACCTCATACTGTGCTGTACAGCTGCAAAACATGGAACAAGCTACAAAAGGAGGGTGACTAGCAATAAATGTCAAGGATAACCACACCCCCATGTTGGTACCACAACAAGAAGCAGCATGGATTAGCCATGGTCAAATACCAATGGCTAAAACCAACTCCCAGTATATAGCCTGCTGCAGACTACTGTCCTAATACCAGGAACTGCACCTGGTCTATGTTGGAATACATGAATATATCAAGCCCCCCAAACCACATTATATTGCTTGACTGAAAATACCCAGACATACACCGGGAGCATTATACTAGCACCAACACAGTCGGAGAAATGTTCCCAGAATCCATAAACCAAAATGCCCAGGAACAACGTACCACTCCCACAAGAGGGGTAAGCATACTGGATGTGATAATCAGCAACATGTGTACTGGATGGCAAGATGAGAAGTGTATCCTTCACTGGTAAGACCAGACCATAGAGTAATCACACTGGATATACACATCCCGACCCCAGTCCCTGGCCAGAATACCACAGTGAAAAACATCTGTAAAGCATAGGTTGCACCCCTCCAAACTGATGTGGAATCCACGAAAGGCCCTGTGCAAGTGCAGAATATGGGACACACCGCAGAACATGTTATACAGGCATTCCATGAACACAGCCAGGAATGCTTGGAGTATCCAATCACAAATAACAACAAGACACAATGCCATACACACAGGCATCTGGCATGCTGGACTCCAGCCATTACCAAACCATGCAAGAGAATGAGGAAGCTACCACATGATAGAGCAAACATAAAAAGGGAAGTAATCATTGATCAGTAGTATGGCAATAACATATGTCCACACATACAATCCACTAAGGCCAGCCACAACAAGTAGAATCTGTGAATCCAGAGGCAATGTGACACCTGTTCCAAGTACACAGACAACCACAAATCCCCCCAATAAATACAAATATATGTAATAGATGCAACCATGTATCCAAACCGGAGGCTGAGCTCACCCAACTCAGTACTGTCAAAACTAGTCAGAAGGAGAAGGTAACCACATACACCACAAACCCAGTCCCACATAGACCTACCACAACTGTAAACCAAACACATAAACACAGAAAAACATTCCTGGAGGCCCTAATTACAAACACACCACACCAACAGAAGCCTCCAAAGCAGATCACAAGCAACCACAACCTCCAAACATAGCACATGCAACACATAGTACACAAAGCTGGTGTGCCAAACAGTCACAGGCCAGAAGGAGAAACAACATGCCTGATACAGTTGTAATATGTGTCTGTATAGGCAGACACACTGCTGTCCCACTCACCAGACTGAACAAGGGAAAGGGTACAGTAAGCTGCCTGTAGGCTGCCACAATATGCCACATAACACAAGTACGCAGGTGACCCCAAAGCAAGCAGAAATATGATGCACTCAATGTCCATGCTGGTGTGAATGACCTGAGATGTACCTCCCTGGTCTACATGAAAAGAGACATGGATGAGCTCTCTGAGTATGTACCCCAGGCCAGTATGACACTGGCCGTGTGCAGCATCCAACCCTCACCAAGAATGATGCCACAGTACAAACACAGAATGATCATGTTTAACAGGTGGCACAGTTACAGCTGTCAGTCCAAGAGGGTCTAATGTCTGTCTGCTTGAGATGTCAAGCATGACAAGCCATGCTGCTGTTCCAGGGATGGCTTGCACCTGTTACCCCTGTGTGTCTGGATACTGGATAAGGCCGTTGCCACCTCCATAGAGCCGTATGTAGGCAAGGCCAAAAAGACTACCCACCAACCTAGAAAACATAAGTGGTAAGAAACATAAGGGTAATGCTGACCAATGTCAGATGTGTAAACTGCAATATGCATGCCCCTGAGGCACTTCCCAGTATGGAGAACATCGATGTCTGTGCAGTGACAGAAGCCTGCTGCAAGCCTAGTGATAGCACACCAGCACTACCAGGTTATACCACATATCATGCGTTATGGCCCCAACACCTGGACCAAAACATCAAAGGAGGAAGAGTATCCATATGCAGCACAGACACCCATACAGCCAGGTAACTGACAATGCACAAAGCAGCGGAGACCACCCATGTGCACCTAAGTGTAATCAAAACTGCTGTACAGTCTGTAGCATGTGACAGACCACACTCTCACACACAAGAACTCCACCCAGACATCCTGAAGACACTGGACAGTATGAATGCCCCACCAAATACCAGACAAGGTGCACACAAATTACCACATAGGTGGCAAACCATTATGTATGCAAGGAGTAATCAGGGACCTAGGGACACAAGTCGACAGTAATCTGTCATGTGACACTCACAATGCCAATGTGGCTAGGAAGATTGTCGATATTGGACACCGTATCATGAAAGGATTCACATCTACATCAACAGAGGTCACTGTGCCGCTGTACTGTTCCCTTATCAGACCCATAATCTAGTACAATGACTCATATGGGATGTACCACGTGACACCTGCAGCGGTTCGGAAGACCTCATAGTTACCCCACCAAGAGGATAAAGGGTGTGAAATATATGTCATATGCTGCCTGGCTGCAGACACCCCAGCTGAATGCAGTCACAGACTGCCTACACAGAGGCATTGTATGTCTGTTGTACAAGGCCATGTCCAACACAGGAGTAATGGACATGTTCCACCACAGGAAATCAAAGCCATTGGAGCTGTGAGAGTGACAGATGTCAGCCTCAACACATAATGAAATAGGATGTGCTGGAGGGACAGATACATAACCCAGAGGCTCCCCACACCCAGAAACAGGATCCCAATCCATGTTAGGCAGAGCCCCTCACTGACACCCCTCAACAGGAATATTGCCAAGTGGATGGATGATCATACATGTATACTGGGGGTCTTCACTGTGTCACGACCAGACAGAGGCACAGTAAAGAAATTCATAAATGGCCATAATAGTAACATAGCAAGGGGTGGCAAAAGACACACACACTCTGGCTAGGCTTACTAATGCCCTAGGGTGGATAGCCTAGTATGAACCCATGAACCTATGAAGATACACATTGTACAGGACACTAAGGATAATCACAAGGCTTACTTAACTGATGGTAGGAACTATGTTGGGCATCCACAGATATGCTCCGAATCACACAGATATTACAAACAACATACCAAACACACACACATATTGCTAACATACAACTTGACAGGTGCAGTGCAACCCCCCCCCGAGAATGCAAAATATCTATCCCAGCAGACTGCTGGTCCCCTGACATTGCAGATGCTGAGCTAACAGCCATCATCTGCAAAGCAAAACACACAGCAGCAAAGGTATGTGACGATGTCCTGGGCTGAGGCCAACATGGACTCCAAGAATAATGGAATGCCAAATCACACTACTGCCCAATGTCAGCCTTACCACAGGATATGTACCCAAAGAGCAGTGTACAACAACAGTGGTCCTTCACAACAAAGGTGTTGCCTGAATGGATACTGCAAACTACCACCCCAGGATCCTGACAAGCTTGGTCTGCACAGCTATGGAAAGGATCAGTATGTACCGCAGACATAAAGCTATTGTGGACCTACTGATACTGGACCCTACACAGTGTGGCTGTTGTAACTGCAGATCCTGCCCCTAAACATGTTTGACCCATTTGAAGCAGTCATTAAGGTCATTGATGAGGGCAATGTGGTCCACACAGCGTAGCTGGACCATGCATATGCTTCTAGAAAATACCCTATGAGTTCAGTATGGATATGTTCACCAGCTTAAATGTATACCCCTATGTCAATAGAGGGGTTGCAAACCAGACCAAGGACAGAACTGACATGGTCAGACATGCTGCATCCATGTCAGACTACAAAGCAGATATGAGTGGCATCCCACAAGGCCTGGTCCTGCCCCCCCCCCATTCTGTATATATGTCCCATAGGTATAGGCCAACATGGAAGGACTGTGACTGTACAAACAGCCCACCCTATCCGACCCCCAGCTGACACAAGCAACACACAAAAGGGCCACCTACAAACAGACAACTGGAGCCATAGCCATGTCAGCAAGCTAATTGCAGAACTGTGTATAGACAACCACTGTGGATATACAGTAAGTGCCCACAAATTACCACACAGGTGTCAACCCATTACGTACCTAACATGTAATGAGAGACCTGGGGACGAAAGGTGATAGATATCCTGCACTGGACAAACATGTGGCTGTAGTGTTTGCAGAAACATACTATATACCCACCCAATCATGAAGGTTGTCAGATGTAGATAAGGGGAGGTCACTGGGGCTCTGCAGTCATCCTTCATCAGCGTCACAATTGACTACAATAGCCCCTGTGGGATATACCTCAGCAGACACCTCCATCAACTGTAAAGTCCACAACAGTACCCCACCAGGAGTAGCAAAGAGCATGAACAGATGCCATGTGTTGCCTGAGTAAACAAACTGCAGCCCCACACACTGCCATACTGCCCAGCTACAGGCAAGCTGTGCCTGATGTATGAAGCCATGTCCAACCTGGAATCAATGAACATGCTGCACCTTGTACAATCTGAATGGCAGTGAGCTATGCACATGAGAGACCTGAACCCCAGCACTGACATACATAGGACAAGCTGTACAGAATGATCCATAACACAGAAGGCACCCCCACTCTTCAGTAAACTCCCGGTACAGGTCAGCCAGACAGTCACCTATCGACACCCCTCAAGAGGAATCCTGATGAGTGGATGGGAGATGGTAGGCTAACCCTGGGTATCACTGTTATGTTAGAGGTAGACGGAGGCACAGTATACTAACCATGACATATGTCCTGGCAAACTCCAGTTACAATGTGTGTCGAAGGACAAACACACCCTGTGACTAGCATCAGAAATGGCCTAGGGAACATTGCTAGTGTTTGCCAATGTCCACCCATGTTGTGGAATACACTACCAATGTTGGACGAGCCTGGTGTAGGTAGTCCATATCTGAACATAATGCAACATGGTCATATGTGCACATCTGGCCCCTACACAGTCTGTTGTGTTCACTATGAAGATGTCAAGCAGTGATAGGACTAAAGCCCAGGATACTGTCCACCACAGTGAAAGTACTGAACTAGTACACTATGCAGTACTACAGTGTTAGGTCATTATGAAAGTATGTTGACAACTGTCTGCAAAGTATCCCATGCAATCCCTGCAGGCACAGTATAATCCCTGTTGTGGCAGACACGAAGCAGTTGGCCAGTTAGTACACAACATGACACCCAACACACAACCATAAATGTGAGATATTGTTGAACTTCACACACACCCAAATATGTGGTGGACTTCAGAGTGCAACATATGGAAAGCTCACACTGGGCATGCTCGCACACTTTGATAAATGAGGCATATGTCAGACAACATGCCATGGAAAGGCTGAACTGGGCATGCTCACACACTTAGGCCATATCCCCGTTTAGCAGTTGGCCACACATATCTGGTATTTGTACGTGTCATTCCAGGAACCAACCACAACACAGCAATCTGTCCAGTGCACACAGTAAATGACTACAGAGACATAAGTGTTATAGTGGATCACCGTCATATGCAAACATCTTCCACAGATACACAAGTTGGTCATAGGAACAGGGAATGCTATGGCAATAAAGACCTGCAAACAGTAGAACAGCACAACAAATATTGTGCATCTGACAATTGAACATATGGGTGTAGAGGTCAATACTAGGCTTGTTGCCCTAGGGAATGACAGCTCAGCCAGAGTGTGCTTGGCATCTGCATCCCCAGTACAGTAGGCTACTGTGCCACTGTAAAGTAGGTCACATAAGGCAACGTGTGAGGCTGGTGAGCTGTGCCTCTGTCAAGCAGGGGCACAGTGGAGATCCCAGGGTTTGAATGTGCTAAGCCACAGCCATGTTGTCGGTGTGTGCTGGAAGAGGGTTGCTGAGGATCTCTAACAGTAAGTGGCCATCAATAACAGACTGAGGGGAGCCCTATCTGCATTCTCTGGACAATTCCACTGTCAACACTGTGTTGTGATGATTATGTATAAATGAAGTGCCATGCTGGAACTGTTCACAGATGTCCTCCCACTGTGGGCTACAGCTCTGCAATGTATTAGCTCACTCTGTCTGTTGTACGGCTCATGTATGGCTGGTGTACACCTGACAGGTGTCTTGTTGTGGAGCAGTCATGGGTATATGTGGGATAGCATGATCAATGCAAACCATACACATGCTCATAGAATGCAATTGCCAAGGATTATGCTGAGTGGCCAGTATAGTCCCCCAGCATGGGTCCTTTGAAGTCGTCCACCCCAGTCTTCACAAGTGTAGAGTCTGCTTGTGCTAAATACAGCTTGTGTGCAGTGACAACCTTGCCTGGGGGTGGAGATGGGATATGGATGTCCAGGGAAAGGTGGGTATGGTCAGATATCAACAATGGTGGTCTACCTCTGGTGTGGAACAGTGAGTACCCATGTTGCAGATGGACAGGTGCAATATGTATTCCCCCATGTGGCTGTGGTGTGTGGTTCTGCCATAGCACATGGACCCACAAATTGTAGTGACTGTAGGGTAAAGCGGTAGAGGCCTGAGTAGTTCTCACACACAATATGCCTGTACCTGATGTTAACAACTGGAATGGTGTATGTGAACACATGCATATCCCGGCACTGTTCCCAGGGAAGCTAAGTGTGTGTCCTGGATGTGGGTGTGGTGTTCTGGACTGGTTGTGTTGTGTGCTACAGGTCCTGTGGTCACGGTATAGAACATAACCTGCCAGTGCAATGTGCATATCTGACCCTGACGTAGGTGGCTGCAAATGCATATATATGCTATCCCCCACCTGACAGGTAGTACTAGATGTACATACCTCTGTAGAAATAAAGATGTCAGCACCCTATAAATACTGCAGGTGCAGACCAGATGCCCAGCAATTCGGTTAGTGCTCTGCTAATGCGTCTCCCTCAAGTGTCATAATATAGGTAGGTAGGGGTTTGAATCCTGCAACTGCCCAGTGTGTGTGGAGTGGGGTTAGTGTGTGTGCAAGTCTGTGTGAGGGAGATGTCCCTTTTGGCAACTGTGAAAGCACTCTACAGGATGCACATTCCCCTATCTCAGCACGGATGATGTCAGCACCCTATAAGTACAGCAGGAGAAGGGAAACCTCCCAGTAATTCGAGTAGCGTGCTCTGCTAATGCGTCTGTTATGAGTGTCATAACATAGTTAGGTAGGGGTTTGAATCCTGCAACTGCCCAGTGTGTGTGGAGGGGGGTTAGTGTGTGTGCAAGTCTGTGTGAGGGAGATGTCTCATTTGGCAACTGTGAAAGCACTCTACAGGATGCACATTCCCCTATCTCATCACGGATGATGTCAGCACCCTATAAGTACAGCAGGAGAAGAGAAACCTCCCAGTAATTTGAATAGTGCGCTCTGCTAATGCATCTGTCATGAGTGTCATAACATAGTTAGGTAGGGGTTTGAATCCTGCAACTGCCCAGTGTGTGTGGAGGGGGGTTAGTGTGTGTGCAAGTCTGTGTGAGGGAGATGTCCCTTTTGGCAACTGTGAAAGCACTCTACAGGATGCACATTCCCCTATCTCAGCACGGATGATGTCAGCACCGTATAAGTACAGCAGGAGAAGGAAACCTCCCAGTAATTCAAATAACACACTCCGCTAATGCGTCTCTCTTGAGTGTCATAATATAGTTAGGTAGGAGTTTGAAACCTGCAAATGGCATGTGTGTGTGTTTGGATATGGGGACTTTGTGTGTGTGCAATTCTGTATGAAAAACATGTGCTTTTTTGCAATCAGGAGATCACACTACATGATGCACATTACCTTTTCCAAACAGTGATGATGTCAGTACCCTATACATACAGCTGGAGAAAAGACATCTACCAGTAATCCAAATAGCGCAATCTGCTACAGCGTCACTTTCAAGTGTCATAACATAGTTAGGTAGGGGTTTGAAACCGGCAAGTGGCACGTGTGTGTGTGTTTGGATGTGGGGAGTTTGTGTGTGTGCAATTCTGTATGAAAAACATGTTAGTTTTGGCAATCAGCAGATCACACTACCTGATGCACATTACCCTTTCAAAACACTGATGATGTCAGCACCCTATAAGAACAGCCAGAGAAGAAGAACCATCTAGTAATCTGAATAGTGCGCTTCGCTAATGTGTCTCTCTCACATGTTGTGACTTAGTTAGGTAGGGGTATGAATCTTGCAAATGGCAAGTGTGTGTGGGGGTAGTAGGGTGTGTGTAAATGCAAGTGTGAGAGAACAGATCCTTTTGGCAAATACTACAATACACCAGATGCTGCATATTCCCCCAGTAAACACAGGGGATGACATCACACTATCAGCACAGCCAAACAGGGCTAGTTGGCCAGTAATGCCAATAGTGCGCTCTGCTACTGGGTCTATTACCATTGTCAGAGTACAGATAGGTATGTTTTGGTAACCCACAACTGCCACATGTGGTTGTGTCACACATTATGACCTTGTGTGGGTCTTTGTGCATAACAATGCATGCCATTGCCTAAACCAGCAATGGCATTGCACACATGATGTATGTGTGTGACACATACACATAAATACCTGTGACCTGCAGTAGTTACCATGTCTGACACATGGCTCGAGTGGATAAATGGTATTTGCAATTCATAACAATATGACTGTGTCTTACTGTGCAGGGGCCGCACGCGGTATGTGTCTATACAGTGTGGGTGTATATGGTAAAATACCTACAGCAGGGGATACACATCTGGTCTGGGCCATATAGTCTACATGTAGTCGATGTACAGGTGCTGCATGTTCCCACCTGTTGTGGGAGTGGTAACATGTCATTCCACTGCAATTCAGTGTCCACATGCTGGGAACCCTTCAACTAGTGTGTTGTAGCTACAGTAATGCTCACGCACAATGTTTGGCTGGATGCAGTCCAGCCATATAAAGACAGTTCTTGAGACTGTCATATTGCCAGTGTTGTTATGGAGGATAGGTGGTTTTCCTGTGTATGGGAGGGTTGTGTGTGCCAGGCTATGAACCAGATGGCAGTCTGACACACTGTTAGCTGCACATGAATAGTCCCTGATGCTTTGTGCTGTGTCAATAACCTGGAGGTGTGTGTATCTGTGGTGCCTTGGGATACCACCCCCCTGACCATGTGTGTTACATGTGTAGGGGACGACAGGCATGGTATGAGGCATAACCTGGCAGTGATGGGTTGCAGCTGTGAGCCATGAATCAGGACTCTGGTACTGCACAGACATTGCAGTTCACCATGCTGCGGACAGTGTCTAGTGCATGCATCTTGCGGTGTACACTGCTGGTGTTATGTAGCAACACTGTTAGTGTCCTAACCTGTGTGATACCCGCGGAGGTGGCTATGTAATCTGTGTCCTGTAGCATAAGGCAGTATGTGTGTATCAAGGAGCTTCGCCAATATACATTGGGCCATGGGTGTCATGTGCAAGCTGCCCCTTGCACATCATTGTGGCTTCCCTAGCATGTAAGCACATGACAGCCAGCGGATACCCTATGAATGACATTGGAGACTGAGCAGAATGTAGACATACAACACCCTTCCTACATATAGTGGTAGCATACCTGGTGAGGGTATGATGGCAACCAAGATCAGGCTCATACTGGCCTGTGCCACATGCTGAAAGATCCCTTCTATGTTCCCTATCATGTAGTCCAGGGAGGTATATCTCAGGTCATCCATAGTGGCATGGTCAATGACTGAGTCATATGTGTCCATGCCTCTGACTGACCTGTATGCATGTGTTTTGTGGTGGACCATAGTGCCCCTGAGGCATATCACTGTGACCTTCACCATGTACAGCCTGTTGAGCGGGACCCCACTGCAGCGGCCAAGACAGGTACCTGACACATCTGTAGCAGGTGTGTTGTGTAGCCCTACAGGCTGTGAGTGTGTGGCACATGGGATATGTGTGCCATGTGTGGCATGTGCTCTGTTCCGACGTAACATATGCCTTTGTGCCAGCTGCAGAGGTGTGTGATGCTCAGGCAGGATGCTATTCTGAGTCCCCACGTATGCCCCAGTGTGTTCAGCTTGCTGTCAGTGCATGTCTATGTCTGACTGGTATTGTAGTCACTGTAGTATGACATGCCACCTGACAGGGTATGTCATTACTGGGTTCAGAGTGCTCAGTCCACAGATTGGCTATGTGGTGGCATCCCACACATGTGTTGTACGTTCCTGGCCAAGGGTGATGGTTGACTGCATACATGTGGCAGCTGTGACATTGCCACATGACTCACATAAACCACAACTGGACCATAGAGGTGATTCACAGGTTACCTTTGCACATGCTATCCTAGTAGTGTGATTGCCATGGTGAGTACCAACACATAGGGCCAATGGGGAACAACATACTGAAGGTGTGTATGTGTGGGTGTACTGCTACTGTTTCATAGCACTGGCATATATGACTGCACACATGGGTAAATGCCAGGTAAGACATGTGCAATGTGTCACAGGCAACGTACATGCGAACAGGACAGACAGTGACGTTCTGTCATGTGTAAACTTGACATACGTATCGTACGCTATGCAGATGTCACTAGGAGTCCACAGAAGCACTGTAACTCTGCATTGCAGGTGGAAGCAGTGTTCCAGGGAACCCCAAGCAAACATGCATGCAAACAAAGCTACAATAAGCAGGGCTGGAAGTAATCCATTGTACAGCAAAGAAGGGGTAACACTAACAGTAGGTAACAGTGCAAATATGTAGGCACTATCAACATGTACCCAGGAATGCACAGCACAGATGCCCATGGTAGAACTGATATTATGTCATAGTTAATTGTGATTTGGATTACATTGGTACTGCACATATATCAACATGCGCAAACATCCACATTGCATAGTCGTTGTGGGCAACTTGACACCATTACTGTACATGTCCATCATTGCATATCACTACTTGCATTGGCTCCCCCCTGTCCTACCCATGTATGTGGCTATCTGTTGACATCCTTACCACCGGCATGCAATAATGTGCAGCTGTTAAACTTTGGTATATACTATGGGTGCAGATAACAATTCAGGACAGTCATACGGTTACTGCATCAGGCATTCTGGGATATACACACAGTCATATCAGCACACTGTACTGTTACCAACATGATACTACTAATACACTTCTATGTAGTCACCCTGTGCATCAGCAACATGTTTACCTGTTCCTGCAATGATGTTGGAGATTGCAGCAGGTGGCACAGTGTCATCATATGCACAGGGTGTGAATTATGTATGCCTGAGTCTGCCACTGATACCACCAATTGACATGTGTGTGTATGTGTGTTGGTGAGGGACAGCAGTACAGGGTGGGGCACTGTTGGTACAGTGTGTGCGTGTATGTGGTAGCCCTAGGTGTTAACATTTCGCATGTGTGTATGCACGCACACAGTCCCACCTCATGGCTGCCATATACAGGGATTTGTGGGCAGCCACAGACTGTACCTGGCAGGTCATACAGATCAGTGTCTGTGGGCGTGGACATGGTACCTGTGCCTGGCAGGGGTGCTATGGACCGTATCCAGTACTAAGCCAGACTGGGTGCTGTCATCAGAAGTGGGAGTGTGTTGACTGGACACAGGTCCCAGTTGGGACTGTCCAGAGCCACGTGCACGTGGTCTCCTGGGGCATTCCGATGACAGCACAGACCCAGCATTGCTGGGGCTGCTGCTGGCACTATGGGGGTGTGCGCGGGCCTGTTGTCCGCGCCGACTGCCAGCTTCTGCTGTTGCTGGCATAAGGCCACGTCGATGCCGCAACCGCCCACCATTGCTCTGGCTCATGGACATTTGGTTGTGGAACTGCTGTAATATGTCCCCACAATGTCTGTCTATGACATCGGTGAAATTACGGATAGCATCCGCGATGTCACGCATACTGTCAGTCATGGCTGTGCAACATGCTCTCAGCTCCCTCAGACCCTGTCTGGTGTACCTTTCCATACGCGACTGTGCCTGCATGACAGCCCAAAACATAGCTGAGGTTGACAGACCTCTTTGGGCACGTCTGCCAGAGGCAGTACGCCCACGGATGCTCCCACGAGAACCCATGGGCAACTGTCTGTGTGGTACCATCGCATGACCCTGCCCATGGCTGCTGTGTGGGGAAGCATGTGCCACAGATACCACATTACCCTGGTCAATGCCCACTGTATCCTGTCCATCACCTAGGGACAATGGTGACAAAGGATGTACTGGCAGGATGACTGTGTGCAATGATGGGGTTGACAGCTGTGTACTGTCAATTGGCTGACCAATGGCGGACCCTGACACACCTTCCTGTACCATTACACAGATATCATCATTACCAGTACCTGTGGCACCAGATTCAGGTTCCTTGCTGCAGGACACCAGAGCAGCACCAGAACCTATGGGAGGAAGACAGGAAACACAGTTTACAGTGTCCACACAATGTTACCAGTGATGCACTTATGCACACATGCACACATGCACACATGGACACAGGCACACATGCACACATGCACACGTGGACATATGCACGCATGCACACATGCACACCTGGACACATGCACACATGCACACATGCACACGTGGACACGTGTACACATGTACACATGCGCACATGCACACGTGGACACATGCACACATGCACACATACACACATGGACACAGTCACACATGCACACATGCACACGTGGACACAGGCACACATGCACACATGCACACGTGGACACATGCACATGTGGACACAGGCACACCTGCACACATGCACACCCCGCAGTATACACACAGAGCACTACTGAGTTACACTAGTATTACTAGCACTATCAGAACTATTATAGGTATTGTTAAACACACTCACCAGCATGGATGGCCTGCCTTGCTGTAACCCCGGAGGGACCTGCAGAAATGAGAAGATTAATGTCAGTGGGCACAACTGTGCCATTGATACTGTATATGATACAGTGCAGTAGTACACCAGTTGCCTTTCACACATCAGCTGCTGATATTGCCAATATCACACATGCAGAATTACATACTATGTTGACAGCTACATACCACGGACACACCTTACACATACATAAACTAACAGTGTACAGAACAGTCAAGTGTACATATGGCATATTACCTGTACGCTCCATGTCATGCTGCTGTGTGGATCCAGCCTCCATCATGATGCAGGTGTATTGCTGTTGCTGTTCCGGGGCTGGAGCCACAACACTTAGGAGTAGCCCATCCAGTCTGGTGAGGAGGGGATGTGTGGCCACCTCACCTCCTGTGGCAACCTGTTGCTTGTGGATATCCGACGCACGCTGACAGACATTTCTGATTAAATCACTGCAGTGATGTTGTACCTGCTCATATGTCCTATTATGCATGCCAATGTCATTTACCCTACGGACAAGGTCTTGCCACAGTGCAGCCCTCTCCTGCTGATTCTGGCTGGTGCAGGAAAACAGTATGTCATACTCCCGCACTAGGCTCTGGTGTATCTCCTCATCTTCCACTGCAGAGTAGGCGGGATTACGCTGACGCGCCATCTCCCTGGAAGAGAACAAAAACAGGATATCAGCAGACTATGTCAGCAATATATGGCACACATACTATACATGATACTCAAGTGTAGTGATATACTACTACTCCCATATGTTGCATGTGTGTGTCTCGTGGTGGATACACAAGTACATGGCCAGATATCAGTGCTCAGCCAACACCTGTGCAACAATACCTGCCACATTCCATATAACATAGTAGCATGCCCCATCGGTCAGCACACTGCGACAGGTCCAATGCACAACCTCACACTGGGGGTTCATACCAAGGTACTGTATGTGGAATGCCATCCACTAGTGTGATGTGGACACAAGTTACTCGGCCTGGATATACATATCCCACCGCCACCACCAGCACAGTAGACTACTTTGATATGTATGTGATTAGACAGTTATTCACTTGTTAGGTCAACAGACAAGACAAACAAGATGCATACAGGGGCAGTGTATGACACGTGTGGGGGGGTTACACAATTGACAGGAACGGAGGTTTGGATATCCAGAGCCCATGAGCCCACAGATGGCAACAGTGAAACTGATATCCCCACCCATGGGCAGTTGCCACTGTTCCTTCACTGCCCAGGATGGGGCTGTGCTGGGGGCTGTGTAGGCCAGGCAACAGGCATGCCCGTAAGTTGTGCCACCTGTGCCTCAAGCTTGCGTAGGGGCCCAAGAACAGAGTCCTGGATCTCCCTACGCACCACAGTCTGGACGCTACGGAGGGTGAGTGGTGGTTCTCCTTCGGCCACACTTGCAGAGGGGGGACGAGCCCCATCCCCTGCAGCGCTTCTACCCGCAGATGGCACAGGGCCACCGGAAGAGGGTCCAGACTGGGCACTAGTGCCAGGTGCACTCGCCAGCTGAGGTGGTAGAGGTGGGTCCGCTGGAACCCGCCTTCCCTGTCGTCCTATGTTTTGCATTATGTCATGACAGTTTGGGTTAGTGACATATAATACCATTTACAATTAGTTGTAACAGTATGCATTAGTATTCCCATTAACCAAACACCCAGATATCCACACCACTGAACAGCGAGCATAACACATGCATAATTTGAACAGCAATACACAGTCCAACAACATGCAGGGTTGATTGATGGCAACAGGCCATCAGGTTTGGATGTATGAACAGGGCAGATGCATCAACAGACATGCACATATTTATGACCCAACAGGACAAATGTCCAGGGGTGTTAATTGAGATTGCACATACCATTTTCACGTGGAATGGGTTATATGTGGTTATAGGGTGGGGTGAAGAAAATAATATTAACACCTTCGAATACCAATACATATGCTGTACATTTCTAATAGCTGCACATATATACACACTACTGTTCTAACTACAGTTTCCTATATGATAACTACTTCAACTTGGTGATAGGACTGTTACTGCTACCTCAATATACATTTTATTGTTCTTCATACACATTCATATCTAGCTTTGTTCAGCTACATCATCCTGCTACATTTGCTTTCTATAGCTATAGACAACTGTCGATGTTTGGTATGTCAGACAATCATACTATCTGCATATTGCAGACTGAGAGCAACATATCCAGATTTTGGGATACACATTCCAGCTGCAGCAACACTTTGAACAGATTTCGCTGTTTGGTTTTGCTTCTCACATGCATTTCATTCTGTACTGACTGCAGTATACTTTATTCAGGGGTTATTACTACTTTATTGGTGGATTCATGACACTTTCTCACACTCTCTCACTTGTTTTCATTTTACTATTCAGGGTGGTACTTACTTCTAGGCTTTATTGACATGTTTTACCTGTAGTTATTACAATCCTTTCCAGCAGTCTCACTTATGTCATGTTTCAGTATTTCAACAGGGGTATATTTCACATGTGATTTGCTCATCTTCTGCAGCTGTACTTTTCAGCCTGCTGCAGGTTGTGTACTATTATATTACAGGTGGGGCATCTTTATTTCAGACTTTATTTCAGACATTTTCATTTTTCTGTTTGGATTACAGACTGAAACACACTTTTGTAATCAGGCAATACTTGCAAACACTCTTACACTTGTTACTTGCACATTCTATTACTTAGTGACTACACTGCACTCTTTTGCTAACTGTCATACTTTTATATTTCTTTACAGTTACTGGGAGAGGATTACTGACCTGCCTGGTGGTGCAACCGCACCAGCCTATCGCCATAGGCTCTGTGGTTCGCAGAACGGACACCTGCAGCTGTAATATAAATTAAGTAATATTGGAATACACATCTCCATAATATCAGCTAGTTTAATTTCTTACATACATAATTACATGTAACTTACTCAGTAGTGGGGCGTTGGGCATTTGCCGGGCCTCCTGGATCCAAAGGTTCAATTGGTCCTGCTTGCATCTCTTCAGGTCTGCATGGTGGTGACGAACCTGCTCACCAGTCCTTGGAATCCCTGTGGCACTGGTGAGATCATGAGCCAACCGGTCCCACGCCTCAGCCCTATATGCTCCCCACAGGACCTGGCCCTGCATGAGTTGGGCCTCATGATTGTGGACTAGGAGCCAGACCATGTATCTGGACTCCTCAACGCCCCACCTCTGTGCTCGAAAGCAACTACCCTCACCTACTCCTGTCATTCTGGCTGCAAGTCAGTTCTACAGTTGTTTATGCTGTGTATTCCTGCCTATGGGGCTTATATAGGCCGTTTTTCCCGCACATATCTGTGATTGGCCATTTTGGAATTGTATCAACTTCACAAAACCTGCTTTGTCATGCTCCACTTTGTATTCATTCCTATATATTTGCTATTACTGCATTTATAGGTGCTGCTGTCATGGCTTAGTGGTTCAGTACCTTGACTATGGTGTATAGTATCATGGGTACGAACCTGGCCACTGCTTTTTATTTTTTATGACTGTCTAGACAGGCTAAGGGGTGTGTCTGTGTAAAGGCAGTTTTGATACGGCTTGCTCAACATTGCCCGTCGGTTAGCTTGTTGGCACGGTGCGCAGCTCTGCGCAAACGGGGTACGCTGGTTTACACCTCATTTGGCTATCAGCACGCATATTACGCTCAGCTCAGCTAGGGGCACACAGTTTCAGCGTGTTAAACCACTGCTCACCTATGGGCACTCATTTTGCACCTGTTAAACCACTGCTCACCTACGGGCACTCATTTTGCACCTGTTAAACCACTGCTCACCTACGGGCAGATGCACTCACCTTGTTAAACTGTAGCTCAGCTATAGGCACATCTGGCATCTTTTATTATTTTGTTATCTCACATTTCTTCAAAATAAATGGACTATTTCATTACATTATACATGAACTATGATTTTATATGTATACATGTTTGTCAGGGACTTGTTTCGTGGTTATTTTACTAGAAATAAAAATTGGTGTTGTGGGGCTCAAACCATGAATGCCTGCTCTTCAGCCGACATCTCTACCACTACACTATTGCTTCTTTGCTTACTTTGCTTATTTAGTTCTTATATCCTTTTCCACTGACTGCTAACTGTGGCTAAGCTACAGGCACGCCCACGCAAACGAGCGCACTCACGGGCAAACAGCTTTACAATTTAAAAAAAATATATATAACATGTTCATTTATATATTTTATGTTCATAGTCTGTGGGGGCATGTGTTGTGTTGTGTTCATTCACATTTCCATGGCCTCTGTCGTGGGTGTTTACTTTGGGCAATTTTACTCTTCTGGGGGCATGTCCGCTTGCAGGGCTCAGCCTATGGACATGCCCCCTACTGTCTTCCACGGACCGTGTTAGCCTTAGGTGTGATTCAGCATGCTCTCATGAATATACAGAGCATGCTGACATCACTCCATTTAACTGCAGCCTCCGTGTAAGAGTTATAACTCTTACACGGAGGCTTCGTGAATCCTGCCCATAGAGTAAAACAGGTTTTCTTTCACTTACTGAATGTACAAAGTAACTGGTTTACACAATGTAACCTCATGATCAAGTAAAAGTAGGGTGACCAGTTAGGTAAGCACTCCTTAGAGCATAAAGACTTTTTCTTTTGGAGGGATATCTCAGCTAATTTCCAACACACTTCAAGGACTTTTCTGGCTAAAAATTAATGATTCTTCATGTTAAGCTTTGTGTTAAAACAGCAAGTGATGAAGAAACTCCAGTTATTAAATGTAATAATAAAATTATAGATATTACTGTGGTAAATAAAACGTGTAATACTAGTGCTAAAGCTGAAACTGTCTTATATTAATAAATGACCAAAATAGACTGGCTCCTGACATTTTTTTTACTA
The DNA here is from genome assembly GCF_019279795.1 of Protopterus annectens. Taxonomy (NCBI): domain Eukaryota; kingdom Metazoa; phylum Chordata; order Ceratodontiformes; family Protopteridae; genus Protopterus; species Protopterus annectens. The sequence continues at coordinate 450,888,172 of NC_056737.1, read as the reverse complement.
AACAACTAAATTCATTAATTTATTTTACATGAAATCATTAGTAGTAATTTTTATATAACTATATTTTTATGATCATCTTAATAAAGTATGGTGTTCATAATAGTGTACAATATATCAATATTTAATTTTAAATATTTGGCTTAGACATCAGCCATGACATAATACATGCATGGAAGTATATCATGCAACAGTATAAAAACAGATACTTTTGGTACAAACCTTTCACCTGTTGCTCCCATCCACTAACAAAGTTCAGTTTACTTTGTATTTGCAGAGACCTTATCCATACTACCTAAAGAATATATGAATACTAGGCTTTTAATGCTTTCCACCCTTCTTAATAAAATGTTGAAAAACAGGTCTGAAGCTCTGACTTAAGTTCCAAGCAATGCAGACATTAATAACACAAACAAAATACACGAAAGTGTAGTGCCACAAAGAGGTGTGGCTTGCAGGATTGTTATAAATGGATCTCATATTTTCTCATTTGATAAACACCATTGAATGTTAGTTTTGGCCCTCTGTTTGCAGGGCCAGGCACAGACCAGACATCCGTCAGACTGGAAGCACAGAGAGCGTTAGTTAACTAGTATATGCTCATCTCGACATTCTCAAAATTTTAGAGGAATGCTGTAGACGATATAAGAACTTTAGCTCAACTAGCAAAATTAACACTGAACTATCAGATGTATATGTAACTCATGAATTTATAAACGTTTTTATATTGTTCACTGTTTGGCAGCAGCATTTAGTCTTGATTAGTCCATGCTTTTCTTTTAAATATTAAAAATAAACAGCAACAGTTAAGCAAAATAAGGTATATAATAAGAATCCCTGCCAGACTCAGATCTGATGCTGCCTTCAGTGGGTGATGCCTATAAATCCATTGAGTTTTGCTGTTGATTACATTCTATTAAGTCTTAGAGGTCTTATTATCAGCAGTATAAACTTTTCACTTAATAAATATTTATATGGTTGTTATAGTTCAACAGATACAAAAAGCCTTTTGGAAGTGCACTGGAATATTAAAAATATATACCCTGGGAGATTTGTTGTACTTAATGATTCAGTCATCTTATTGTGAATGTGAAAATGAGTTATAGCTTTTAATCAAGTAATCCAAACTTAATGTATAGTTAAGAAGCATCTGTTAACTAATTTAATCCCTTTTCAGTACAGCATCCCCAAAATGTAACATCGACTACCTCATAGCATGTATCAGTGGTCAGAAAAACATAAGAAATGTAAGCTGAATTTCCACTGCCCCTATGTATATACAATGAGGAGGTCACCAAAGTGCCAAGATGCATTTTGATCTATAGACAGACATGTCAGCTGAAAGATAAAGACAATTCTGCCACAGCTGCCATTATTCAAGACTTCACATGCCCTTTTACATCAGAGTAATTCAAAACACTAGGCATCCTACAGTTTTGTAAAATGCATCATCTCAGGAATAAAAACAACTCATTATTAAGTTTCTCATTATAGATGAGCAAATAATTAAGCCTTAAGTTGTTTATTGCAAAACTATTATGGTTAATATCAAAAGCAGCAGGCTTGTCTGCTCCCCTAAACATTATTTAATTAGTGTACCATGCATGGAAGATGTAAGTTGCTGTTGTTGGTCTGCTATCAGATTAATTCCATTGAAATGGTAATAACTGCTTCTAGTGATCTTAGGCAGCTGTGTGGCTGGGGGAGCACATTTAATGAGGGAAAAAGCTTGGTAGCAAAAGAAACAAATAAATAAAACTAATATAATAACCTTTTAGAAAAGCATTGCTTTAGTTTTCACCCCAGAACATTGACATTTGACCCTTTGTTATGACATATTTGCAGGCATGTCCTAGTTTCATTCAGTAAACAAATTATTTAGAGCTTTTAGTATTGAAGTATTTCCTACATGTTAATAAAAAAAACATACAGTCACTGTTGCACAGTAATGATATTAAGCCTGATGAAAAATGCAATACAGAAATGACAAATAGCTAGAAAGCTAACCTATGTATTTTGTCAAGACTAGATTTTTCACAGCACACTTGTTTTAGCTATGTTAATATTATTTTAAATTACGTTGTGGCTTCGAAAACTACACAGAAGTAAATTGCCTTTGATACTTCACTGATGCTGCTGCTGCTATTTGCCAAGACCTTAAGTGTTATAGAAAATTGTATTTATGGATTTGGAGAACATACTCAAAGCAGTTTTATTCCTGCCCTAGTATTCATCTATACTTTGATTCTGTAAGTTATCTGGACTTTTCGTCTGTTAGCAATTTGGTGCTAGATTTGCACAGAAGTTTGGAAAGGGCATGATTTTCATGTTCTCCTTCTTCCAGCCATATATACCTTCAGTTTGGTGACTTGCCCCACTTGTGGCTTGTGTCACTGCAGCATTTACTGAGGCAATGGCTGAGCATTCTGGAAGGATATCTTTATCTGCTTGTGAGGAAATGCATTTGTCCCAACTATCAGGCATATCCCATTCTGTAGTTCATCATAAAGTAATCCTCACCAGTCTTGATGTTTCTGATTCTTGCCTAAATCCTCACTTTAAAACTGATTGTACTTACAATCCACAGCCCTTCCTCCCTCAGAACCTGTTTGCCTTTCTTCTCTTTTCACTTCGACAGATGGATTTCCTTCACTCTGTAGGGCAGTGGTGCACAACCTTTTTGTGGGGAGGGCCACTACGTAAATTCTTAATGCATCTGCGGGTCACCTCAAAACATAGTAAGTTGTTACGAGTTAACAATAGGTACAGGTGACTGGCATTTTTACTTAAGACAGTAGTCATGAAATTACCTGTTTTCTACATCAACTTTGCATTTAACTTTACTCTGGCTTGCAGCCATGACTTATTACAAACTCTTGCAGAAAGTTACTACTGTTTACAGACTACAAGTTATAAACAACAAAAAATAGTTATTTTCGCAGCTAAAAATTAGAGGTGTGCGCAACTGCAGTCAGTTAGGTAAGTAAGCACATGCTGGAAAGTGTGCGTGAGGCATAGCATTTTTTCACTTTTTAAAAACATTTTTGGTTACTCTCTGGGGGCCGGATGGTGTTGTGTCGAAGGCCAAATTTGGCCCCGGGGCCGGACATTGTACACCACTGCTGTAGGGTGTCCTAAAACTGCACAGAACTTAATGTATGACATTTATTTACTTATTTATTTGCCTTTATTTACTGGGAAATTCCAATTGGCATTGAACCCTTTTCAGTGGATGTTCCTGAGTTACAATGATACAGGAAACAGAATCATAAAACAAGTACAACTATCTGTGGCAGTCATTCATGGTAACTTGTAAACCTGTCTCATATTTACCTAATCAGCAAAACAAAGGAATATAGAAGGGTAACAGCAATATGAAGTGAAACCAATTTCTAAAGAATGCTAGTTATGTTGCAAGAATGAGACTTTCAACATGTATTTAAAGTGAGTATAGTTAATTCCAGTAGATCTAGAGAAAGTGACTATATGAATAGCTGATATTTGGTAGAATTATATACAAAATATTTTATAATGTACAATTATTTACACAGGAGAAACTCTTGATACTCTAAAAATTTAATAACCAAAGCATTAAAGAGTGTCAGTTAAGTCTTACCCATCAACCTAATACACCAGCTAACAATTATTTATTTATTTTATTACTTGTTAAACAGGTAGGAATGAGGGTGGCACAGTGGATAGTGTTGTTGCCTCACAACAAGAGGTTCTCTGGTTTGATTCTCGACTAAGGTGCCCTCTGTGTGGAGTTTTCTTGTCCTCCCTATGTTCATATGGGTTTCCTTCAGGTGCTCTGGTTTCCTCCCATATCCCAAAGACATGCAGTAAGTAGACTGGACACTTGGTAAATTGGCCCTAGACGTGAGTGTGGGTATGAGTGTGTGTTATGGACGAACAACTGTGGCAGGGATAGCCCCCTGGCGGTGCAAACCTTAGCTCTACATAATTGTCACTGTTTAGATGACACCCCAACCTCATGTGCAAAAATGGGAAAAAGGATTTGTGGAAGGATGAATGGATGGAAACAGGTAGGAGTGCTAATCCAAGAGGGATCTTTTTAAACCATGACCAAGGACAACGACAACTTATATTTAATTGCAAAAAAGAAGATGTTATCATAGCATACATACCAAACACAGACAGCATAGACCAATGCACTTAAAATTACTTAAAGCATCATTCTAGGGGGATCTAATATGCATCAGCATGGGATGAGCTTCCTGACAGCAGTTCTTGCTTCACCAGAGATGGCTTGCACTTCTCATTCTAAGGCTTTGACATACTGGCAAAAGCTTTTTCTGCCCTGTTGTACTTTTTTAAGTAAGGCACAGCTGATAAAACTCCTCTTCTAACTTTCAAAACAAATTAACCATTGGATCATATGAAAGTGGATCTGCTTAATGCTAGAAGTCTAAACAGCAAACTGATGCACCTTGAGGCCCTCTTGCATTTGGAACACAACCATGTATGTGATGTTAGTGAAACCTGGCTTACTTGCCAGAGAGCATTCCCTTAGTATCTGGGTAATGTACATACCGCTTGTTTAGACTAGATGGAAAATGTGGTTACCCATATATATCAGAGACAGATATCCAGATACCACCATGCAGAGCGTAGTGAGATCCAAGCCATGCAAAATAAAATTAGCTAGCTGTTCATAGCATGCTACAGAACCACCTCCATGTCTCCAGAAAAATCACACAACTGAACTCTCCTTAGGCAGGAACAAGGTCATCTTAGGTGACTTTAACTGCACAGTGATTAGGGGGACCTGTACCAGCAATCTACAATATGTTCAAAAGTTATTAGATTTTATAACCAAAAACTCCCAATACCAGATTGATAAGAAACCTACTATAGAGCAGAATATACTTGACCTAGTCCTAACAAAATTTGCATCTCCAAAGTTTCCTTCTTATTGGTTATATCAGATCAGAAACTAGTAACCTTCTCTGTCAAAATTTCCAAGCCACCAGAAACAAATATGATAGAGTTCAAGGACTTCAAACATGCAACTCTCCAACATTTCTATGATGAAGTCTCCAACTTCAAGTATAGCAGTATCACCCAGTCAGAAAATGTGCTACTTACACCTGGAAAAATGCATTAACTTTACAGTCCCAACTAGATCTGAGCAAATGGGGAGTTAATAAAAGAAGATACTTCTAAATCTATATAGCAGAACAAATGACCCCCAAATTAAGGACAACATGAAATAGCTAGATAAGAAAATAAAAAAGAGGTGTTTGCCTGGTCTATCTGAGTTGGGAAACACACAAAAGAATTCATGGTGTACTTGTTTTATTGCCCAAATGACTCATTAATAAGTTTTCTTTGCTGCTATAAATTCTGCATGTTCATGTGGGTCAGCAGTGCTCTATATAGTAGCAAACACCTAGAAAGCAAATTTTCCCTACAGAATGGACCTTAAACCTGTAACCTTTAAATAAGTAATATGAGTGGTACAGGATATGTACAAAGGTAGTGTGACAGCTGTGAGATTTGCAGTGGGAGTGACAGATGCGTTTAAAGTAGGATTACATCAAGGATCAGCTCTGAGCCCTTTCTTATTTGCACTGGTGATGGACAGGTTGACAGAAGAGATCAGACAGGAGTCCCCGTGGACTATGATGTTTGCAGATGACATTGTGATATGTAGTGAGAGTAGGGAACAGGTTGAGGAGATCCTGGAGAGGTAGAGATATGCTCTAGAGAGGAGAGGAATGAAGGTCAGCCGGACTAAGATGGAATACATGTGTGTGAAGGAAAGGGAGGATAGAGGAATGGTGAGGATGCAGGGAGTAGAGTTGGTGAAGTTGGGTTTAAATACTTGGGATCAAAAGTTCAGAGAAATGGCGAGTGTTGAAGAGAGGTGAAGAAGAGAGTACAGGCAGGGTGGAGTGGAGAAGAGTGTCAGGAGTGATTTGTGACAGACGAGTACCGGTAAGAGCGAAAGGGAAGGTCTACAAGAGGGTAGTGAGGCCAGCTATGTTATATGGATTGGAGACAGTGGCACTGAGAAAAAAGCAGGAGTCAAAGCTGGATGTGGCAGAATTAAAGATGTTAAGATTTTCACTGGGTGTGACGAGGGTAGACAGGATTAGGAATAAGTATATTAGAGGGTCAGCCCAGGTTGGACAGTTTGGCGACAAAACCAGAGAGGCGAGATTGCATTGGTTTGGACATGTTCTGAGGAGGGATACTGGGCATATTTTGAAAAGGATGCTAAGGATGAAGCTGCCAGGTAAGAGGAAAAGAGGAAGGCCTAAGATAAGGTTTATGGATGTGGTTAGAGAGGACATGCAAGTGGTTGGTGTGACAGAGCAAGATGCAGAAGACAGGAAGAAATGGAAGCAGGTGATCCACTGTGGTGACCCCTAACCGGGAAAAGCCAAAAGAAGAAGAAGAAGAAGAAGAAGAGAGCAAATACCTTGCATGTAGACAAGTGTACAGCATCTAGCTTGGTGCCAAGTGGCAACACTTATAAATTTAGTAGCATTCAGGACTGTGTAAACATTAAAGTTAGTAGAATTTAGTACTGTTTAGCATAATTTTTCACAATAAAGTACCCTTATTAGTCTGCACCAACAGTACTCTTAATATCCTTTTAACCCCAATATACCATCCTCATGTAGCTTAGCAATCAAAGGACTGGACAGCATGGATATACAATTTTCTTAACTTCTCTGGAGCCAGCTTGGTAGATGTGGGTATCTTCAGACAATGTAGCAATTGTCTCATGTTTATTGGCAATCACTTAATCCTTAGACACAGACACAGTATGTGAGAGGGGTATTTGCACAAAGACACTAAACTATCACATACAAGCACACATCAGGTTGTCAAAACCATGCACACAACAGCCACATCACATAGCATGCAGCACACATGCAGACTAATCTTAGAAACAACAAAGATTGCCTAGACCACCTATTGGGAAAGCTATGCCTCAGCAAGCCTAGAGGTTGTCAGAAAAAAAACACCTAACACTGCAGGTACAGTCACTGTCAGTGAAGCTCTAAACACTAATCTCCTAAGGTAAGCAAACACACTTCCCAGGGCTTTCATCACAGGGGACCCCTTTGTAAGATATACTGATGCCCCTCCAACTAGGCTGCACAAGGAGAAGATAATGGTTAGTTGCTTATTTGGAATCAGGATCTGCCAAATCATGCAAACACTCAAGTCATTACACCACAAGTCTCAGTGTGATTCCATCATAGTTCACATAAATGACCTGAAACATACCTATCTGGAATATATGAAGAGAGACATGGGCTTGTATGAGCTTAGCACTGAACAGCATATTACCATCACCAAAGATGATGCCACAATATGAGCAAAAACAATTGATCTCAACAATTGTCTGCCTTTTTAGTGTCATTCTAAGTGGATCCAATATTTGCCAGCTTGAGAGGGCATGCTTAACAGACCACATTGCTTTGCCAAGGATGCTCTGAACCTGTCCCCTCTAGAATTTTGAATAATGACTAAAACTTGATCCACCCCAAAGTACCTTTTTTAGGGTGTACCAAATTAACAAACCTACTGTCATAGCAAAATCAGCTCACTTGAACCTCAGGGTGTTACTGCTCAATGCCAGGGTCCTAAAGAACAAAGGGAAAAAAAAGCTACATTCCCTCCAAGCCCTCCTCACACTCAAGAGTATAGGCATCTCAGCAGTTACCAAGGCATGGCTTAAAGAGGCAGAGAGTATCATGACAGTGCAAGGTTTCAGTGCCTTCCACACTTTTAGACCAGTAGCTGCATTAACAAAGGCTAAAGGTGGAGGTGTCTCGATATACATCAGTAACAAGCATACCTCTAGGGTGGTCAAACAGGATGACGTACTGGAGTTTCTCCACATGCAGATCACCATAGACAAAAATGTCATACTGTATCCTTGCCAGCTATAGGTCACCCTCCATGTTCCAAGAAGCTCACAATGCAAACTTGGACCTACTGGTGACACTTGCCATCCAACCTATCACCCTATTTATGGGAGACTTTAGTTACCCTATATAGACTGGGAATCATTCAAGGCCTCAAATCTACAGCATAGAGATTCCTGGACTTAGTAAATACAAACACCCTTCACCAAACAGTAAATATCCCCACTACAGGCTCCAACATATTGGATCTCATGCTCACAAATATGGGAGAATGCTGCACCTCCCTATGTCTTATCCTGCCTGGTAAGGTCCGACCATATAACTGTCTCCTTCAAAATCACAGTCAATGCCATTATCCCATTAAAGTCAGTAACAGTTAGGAGCTATTCCAAGGCCAATTACCTTTTATTAAGAGATGGTTTGTCAAACTTTTAATGCCCCTCTAAACTCCAAGAACATAGCAGCCTATGCTGAATTGCTCCCAGAAACTCTGCATTACCATGTCAATGGCTGCACAGATGTTGCTGTACCTATCAGAAATAAGCCCAGAACTAGCCTCATAAACAAGCTGCCCAGGTAGCATCCCAAATTAAACAGGCTATACAACAAAAGGAAAACAATTCATGGCAACAATCAGGAAGGTTAATTTCCATAAACTCTCTCAACAAAATAAATAAGCAACTAAGAGGGATAATTAGGTCAAGCAAAACCATCTCTGAAGTTAAGATAGCCTCCCAGGTGAAAGATAATCATAAGGCCTTCTTCAACTCTGTCAGAAATCTCAAGGGCAGCACACAGCAATGTGCTGAACTTGTGGTTAATGGTGCCACATTCAAAGAACCTGGCAATACAGTGAACTTGTTAGTAGACAAAATTCTGTTACACCTTTACCACTTTTCAATCTCAACCATACCCAAGAAATCAAACAAAACCCCTCCAACTGTAACTAGGGAGCATGTACTGTCTGCACTCACAAATGCCAACACAGTCTCTGTTGGCCTCAATAACATCCCAAGATGCCTTCTGAACAGTCTAAAATATGACTTATCAAGACCCCTGGAATTATTATTTAACTGCAGTCCTAAAATAAGTTCTGCACCACAAGAATAGAGGACTGTGACGGTCATCCCCTTTCATAACCATCCATTAGTCTAACTAGTCTTATTTGAGAATTCATGGAGATAATTTTCATGGAAATTATCAACAAGGACATAGGAGACCTTCTGACACTAAATCCATCTCAGTTTGGCTTTATCAAAGGAAGGTCAGGCTTACTGAACCTGGTGGGCTTCATTGAAAAGGTCTCTAAGGCAGTGGATGAAGGGAAAATGTTGTGTACTGCTTACCTAGATCTGAGTAAACCATTTGATACAATACCCCACTCAGACATTGACAACAAAAATATGGAACTAAGCATAAACGTCTTTATAACATGCTGGATAGCTAGCTGGCTCATGGATAGGACCCAGGAAATTAGGATCAGTGAGGCCACCTCCACAAAGAGGCCAGTCACTAGTGTGGTTCCTCTGGGCTCTGTGCCAGGTCCACTCCTTTTTGGCATCTACTTCTCAAATGCCAAAGTCAGTGTCAAAGGCCTCTGGCTAACCAAGTTCACAGATGATTACAAACTGTCAGCAGTTACTGAATCCCCAAGATAACACCCTTCAGGAAGGTCTAACACAGACAAATGTTTGGTGCCAAATCCACGACTTAAAACTCAATACCAAAAATGCATTATAATACTTTTTGGGAAGATGGCTACTCTAGGTAACTACTTCATTAATAAAATGCCCCAAAAAGTTGATTCTCTACTCAGGCATCTTGAAACACGCATAGATAGCAACCTAGCCTTCGACGAACATGTACAAGGCAGTAGGAAAATCCTTCTATTTTGCTCAGTTTATATGCAAGGCCATGGCATCTAGGTGCAGAGTGGTCATCATTCAGCCATCATCAGACCCAGTATAGAGTACTATGCCCCCTTCGGTATGTACCTGACTGGACTCATGCAGCAACTGGAATGTCCACTAAAGTTCCTTACAAATCAAATACAGTGAGTAAACACAATGTCCTACATTGATTGCCTTGATGGCCTGTCTCTATACTCTGTATCATACAGACTTCTGAGAGGTGATCTTTGCCTGGTGTACAGGCAAGCCTGGATCCTGTTTTGATGAGCCTTTTAGACAGCCACAAAACAAACGACACCAGAATTATTAGATTAAAAGACCTACATTTCTTGCAACATAAATATCACATGTTGGAGAGAGAGATATGTTTCTCATTGAACTCCCATTCTCTGGAACAGGCTCCCCATCCTCGTGAAACAGAGTTTCTCCCTAACCCTATTTAAGTGAAGTTTGGAGCAATAGATGGATAAACAGAAATTTACCACTGGCCTGGCACCTATGGACAGGGGCAGTCAGTAAATCACCCCCTATATAAATCAAATTTGTGAGTCACATTTGGGTTGCATGGATAGACTTATAAGGGCCCTAGTGGTCATTAGATTAGTGTACACCTATGAACCTATAAGAAAAACAAAGGCATCCTCTAAACTCAGACTAGCCGCAGAACAGAAACCAAAGGCAACTACAAATCATTCTTTTGTTATTTCAGGAAAATAAGAAACAGACCCTAATATTGCTTACAGGCTTATTCCTAATGGTACCAACTACACCAGTCCAGTGGTTATTGCAAACATATTGGCCATTAAACTTCATTCCAGAGATATGCATTTCAAGTATACTGTCCAAATTCAGGAACAGGGCAGAAATCTGAATGCAAAATCAGAGATGTTCTGCTAAATAAGGGACACTTGAGAGGTAAGAGGTATGAGTTCACTGTACAAAGTCTAAACATATCAAAAATAAAGGGGAGACAAGCTATAGGATCATTTGTCACATTACTATAATTAATTTAAACGTTTAAAAGAGGAAAAGGTTTTGGATCTCCATGCATTTTCTGAACAATAAGCTATATGAAAGTCTGCCTATAATGCTCAGTAAGTGACAATGTGCAAAAAAAAGGCATAAAAATAACGGATTTTAAGGTCATACGTTTGTCTGGATTTTCGCAAAATGTCCATATTTTTGCCTCTTATTTTTGGTCTATTCTTCATGAAATTTCTGGCTTTCTGAAAAATCACCAAGTATTGAAGTCATTAAATAATGATATACATTTATGTTTCAGACTTTATATCCTTCATAAAATACATATTAACTCAATTCCTATCAACTTTCTAAGTTTATAAGAGCAATATCTTAAATATGGCCCTATTTTTGGACCTTTGTCCCCCATTATTTTAGACTTTGTTCAGATTTCTTGCACTAAGAAGTTGAGAGGTATGTTCAGGGTGCAGACCACCATACACGTACTTGCACATACTCACACTTGCGCATGTGTGTTCTTGATATATGCACCTGTGCACATGTACACAAACACATTTTTATGTGACATAGCTGCAATGAGGAGATCACATCTGAAATGTTGGAACATTCATGTTCCCTGCACGCTCTATGGCCAGAAATGTAAAAGGGAATGCCGATGCATTCCATAGTCAAGACAGTTCAGCAATTTATTTATTTGTTGTTATTAATGCATGCTCAATGATTCATTGTTTCTATAAGTTTTCATTTTAAATGCAACAAGTACATTTGAAAATGACAACTTGCAAAAAACAAATCAAAATAAATACAAAGGATCGCTGAGGAGAATTCCATGACTTACTGTCTTTATCGCAGTGGTGTGATTTCAGGGCTTGCTGACTTTTTAAAACTCATGGACTGTAGGTCCAGCATTTTTTCTCTCACTCCCTACCATTTTTGATTTAGAGGTATAGTAAGCCTCAACAGTAAATGAAAGAACTGTTCAGTGATCTGTTTTTTCTACAAGTTGTCATTTGCAAATGCAGCAAGTGCAGAATCACTTCAAGACTTGCTGCATTTGTAAAGGATAATTTATGGAAAAATACATTGTGCATGTAGTTGCTTTAACTGTGATTCACGAGAAACATGATTGTTAGAAGCAAAACAGCTCGTGGAACAAAATAAAAATAAATGTGTGTTTCCCATATGGAAGCTAAATATAAATGAAATGGCTTATTCTCAGTAAGCTGATAGGGGAAGGAGGGGCTCCATAATGAGACACCACGGTGGGTGCTACTGATAAGGACATTGTTACTCCCTCCTCAGAAAAGAGTTTGGACCCAAATTTTAAATGGCAGGATTGTTCCTTTAAGTTATAAGGTTTGTGGCTTGTACTACAGAGCTCAGCAGACCAGGAACATTTATGTCTAGTTACTGGAAGGCCTTGTGGATCACTAGATTCTTAGCTTGTGGCAGTTTTTTAAAATAGGTAGTAACATCAAATCATCAAAGGGAAGTAGCCATAACTGACTTTATATTATCTTGGACAACACTTGCTCTGGTTTCATGGATACTCAGCAAGTTGGCTAAATGTAAGATGAAGATAAGTCAGTATCTGTATATGGGTAAACAAAGCGAAGTAATAACACTATGCCATAGAGATTCATAAATGAACTGCAGAGAAGAGAATCAAGACAATGGGGCAAGAGATCCATCAGAGCTGGATCCAAGGATGCCTTATAAGCTATGCATAGATCACCTCTCAGTAACATGTAAGAGACTGAATGCAGAGATAAAACCTTAAGGTGATCTGTGTAGGACAAGGCAGTCATACCCTGGATTAAACTGGAGAGGAACCCCTGAGGATGTTCCAACTGTTGCAGGTGTCTAGTAGGTACATGTCAAAGGGGCATTGTACTCAATGATGGGTCTGATAAGGGCTCAGTATAGTGATACTATTATTTCCATGGACCGTGGATGTGGATGCCACACCCCTGCTTATGAGTTGGGTGACATAGACTGATTTTCTTACTATCTTGGCTATGCGTTGTCCAAACAACAAATTACTGTCTACTTATGTTCTCAGATCCCTAACTGCTGGGTCAAATGTTAGGGATGTTTTATTGATGAAGCAATTAGTTTGAGTGGATGCTTTCTGAAAGGGCAGTGTAATGCATTTCTTTGTATTGAGTTTTAATGCAAAGGAATGGATACCAATCATTTGTTTGTGTTAGAACCTCTTGTGAAATGTTGGTATTGTGGGGGGAATCTATGATGGCTCCCAATTTACAGACAAATTGGTAAGCCAGAGGCCTCTGACATTAACCTTGAATTCTGAGAAGTAAATGGCAAACAGGAGCGGGCCTAACACAGAGATCTGGGATATTCTCCTGGTGACCAGTCTCTTGGTAAAGGTGGCCTCATTAGTCCTGACTTCTTGGGTCCTATCTGTGAGCCAGGTGGCAATCCTGCATATTATGTCGGGATTTATGCCTAGTTCTGTGAGTTTGTCACCTGAGTGTGGCATTGTATTGAATGCCTTGTCCAGGTCAAAGTAGGCGGTATGCACCATTTTCCCCTTATCCTTAGCTATAGTGACCCTCTCAAAGAAGTCTGCCAGGATAAGCAAACAAAACTTTCCCTTAACAAAGCCTAAATGAGATGGGTCCAGTGTCTGTAGGTTGCCAATGAGCTTGATGATCATTTCTGTGATAATTCATTCCATGAATTTGCATATTAGGTTTGTCAGGATGATTGGTCTGTAGTTCCTCGTGTCAGTTGATGATCCACCCTTATAAAGAGGGATGACGGTCACAACCCTTTATTCACCTGGCATGTAACCTGTTTTGTGGCTGTAGTCGAATAGTGCTTCAAGTGGTCCTACTAGGTCATGTTTTAGACTATTTAGGAGGCAAGTGGAGATATTGGTGGCTCCCATTGAAGCAGCATTTTTGGCCTTAGCAAACACCTCCAGGACCTGTTCCCTGTTGATAGTTGGGCGGGGGATATGCTAGAAGGGATTTCACAGGGGCAGTGTGGTGAAGTTAGAGCTAAATTTATCAGCCGGTAGATTTTCTATGTCACTTTGGTCAGTGAAGGTTGTGCCATTTAACACCAGTTCTGCATACTGCTGAGTATTACCTTTAAGATTCCTGACATAACTGAAGGTTGCCTTGTGATTGGCCTTAGCCTGGGAGGCTTTTCTCACCTTGTAATTGACCTTGCTGGAGTTTATTAGACCTCTTAGTTTCTTGTTTAGATGAATCACTGGGCTCTTATCTCAATGAGAGTTACTCTTTCTGGTTTTGGCCATGACTTTTGTCGTTTGGTATATAGCCTGTTAAGGCAAGGATTCCATCAGTGTAGTTTGATTTTGGTGTTAGATCTGGGCTAACTTCTGGTAGATACAGCAGCCTCAATGCAGCCATTTACATTTTTGTGTAAGATTTCTGTAAATAATTCTGCATAGGTAACTGTATTCACAGTGTTTGGAGGAGCCATGAATTATGACAAATCGCCAGTTAATAGGATGTAGTTTGCTTTAGTATAGTTCCTAACTGTTACAGATTTAGATGGGTGTTCTGGATTGACTTTTATTTTGGGGGAGGCAGCTTTATGCTCCAGTTTAACCAATGCTATGCTCTCCCATCTTGGCGACTACTAGGTCCAATATGTTTGATCCTCTGGTTGTAGAGTGCATTATCTGGTCTAGGATATTTGTGTTGATAAACTCCAGGAAACACTGTGCATGTGAGTTAGAGGCAGTGTACATTTCAAAGGCTATAGAGGGGTAGTTAAAGCCTTCCATGAATAAGGTATTTGGTTGGATGGTGAGTACTTCTAGTAGGTCTAAGTAAGAGTTGTGAGCTTTGTGGGCCATAGAGAGCAACTTGTAGCAGCCCAGTACATGGTAGGTAACCTTCTCTATGGAGACTTGGATGTGGATGAACTCCAGGGCATCATCCTGTTTAAATAGCGTAGGGCTGTATTTGCTGCTAACATAGATTGAGACATCTTCAACTTTAGCCCCGTCTGTGCTGCTGTTGGGACTAAATGTGTGAAGACACTGTAGTCTTCCTCTGCTGGAGTACTTTCTGTGGCTTTAAACCAAGTCTCAATAATGATACAGATGATTACATTCTCTAGAGTAAGGACAGCTTGTAGGGTGTGGTGTTTTTTGTTTAGGCTCCTAGTATTGAGCAGTAACACCTCATTAACCCCGAGTACCATCTCACAGCACTTCTGTACTTACATCTAAGCGAGCTGTGAGATGATAGGATTTGCAAACTGCTACCCTCCGAGTACCTTCCACTGGCGTGACAAACTGCAGTGTAGATTTGTAATGTGAGCAGCGTGTAAAACATGCTAAAATCATAATCTAACTTATTTATATTATATACCTATGATTCAGTGTGTTTTTACACGCTGCTCACATTAAAGTTTTAGAAGAAAATCAGCTTGTAAAGCAGTTGTTAAGGCAAATGGTGGCAGCCAGTCTGATTATTGCAATCCAAGCCACCACTTGCATAACACCTCCACCCCAAATCTAAATTTCTTTTGTTCTCCCCAAATAAATAGAGGGTCCAGCAGCAGGTATTTCCTTTCTTTTTGCTGATGTTTGCAGATTTTACCTGCTGCTGGATCCCCTCTATTTATTGATCGCTATTGGAGACACCAGTTTGGTGGTTGTTACCAGGAAGTTTTCATTGGTTTTCTTCTGCCTGGGCCAAGAACTGCTTCTTCCTGCTCAACTTATTTTGCTTGTGGTAAGCTGACCTTATGTACACATAATAAGGTAGTGGGTTTCATTCTTGTGTTTTTTTGGGAATGATTCCAAGTGTGTGCGGCGAGAATGAAGTGTGTGTGTATGAATGCAGAAGAGACTGCATGCGTGTATGAGAGAGCGAACGGAAGAGTGAATGAAGTGTGTGTGTGTGTGAATGTAGAAGTACCTGCTTGTGTGTATGAGAGAGTGAACAGTACAGGAGTAAATGAAGTGTGTGTATGAATGTAGAAGCGACTGCTTGTGTGTATGAGAGTGAACAGTACAGGAGAGAATGAAGAGTGTGTGTATGAATGCAGACGTGCCTGCTTGTGTGTATGAGAGTGCGAACAGTACAGGAGAGAATGAAGAGTGTGTGTATGAATGTAGAAGTACCTGCTTGTGTGTATGAGAGAGTGAACAGTACAGGAGAGAATGAAGAGTGTGTGTATGAATGTAGAAGCGACTGCTTGTGTGTATGAGAGAGTGAACAGTACAGGAGTGAATGAAGAGTGTGTGTATGAATGTAGACATGCCTGCTTGTGTGTATGAGACAGTGAATGGTACAAGAGCGAATGAAGTGTGTGTATGAATGTAGAAGTACCTGCTTGTGTGTATGAGAGAGCAAACAGTACAGGAGTGAATGAAGAGTGTGTGTATGAATGTAGAAGTGCCTGCTTGTGTGTATGAAAGTGCGAACGGTACAGGAAAGAATGAAGAGTGTGTGTATGAATGTAGAAGTGCCTGCTTGTGTGTATGAGAGAACCGTTCTGTGAGGATCAGACTAGGGGTATGAGACAAAAATCTTGATATTCTGAACAGTTTAGAGGTATATTTTCCAGTACCTCTCAACTGTACAGATTTTTGTGGAATGTCCAGATTTTTGGCTCATATTTTTGGCTTGTTCCTCTTTTTCCTGGCAAATCATTGGGATGATCTCAGGATTGAAGCCACTAAATAATGGCATACATTTGAGTTTCAGACTTCAATTCCTTCAAAAAATGTATATTAAAACAAATCATGTTACTCTAGCAAATTTCTAAGTTTATAAGAGCAATATTTGAAATATGTCCCTATTTGCACCCCCCATTTTGTCAAGCTTTGTCCAGATGTTTTACATTAAGAGGTTGAGAGGTAATTACCACAGATGCATACTATAACTAAATGGCAGATATTGTGTATGCCCCTGGATGGGGGTGTGGCAGTGGGTGGTCAACATCAATAGTCTCTAAGTTAAGGTGCAGTTAACAGAATGCTGCCTGCACATCTTGATATTGCAAACTTTCAAAAATTATGTAGATTTTAAGAGATATTCAGTGGCATTATTTGGAGTAGCCAAGCATTTGTTCTTTCAGTCCATCCAAGACTGGTAATTCAGTATTTGCAGGTAATTTTGTGAAATATGAACACTGGATGAACTCTGCATCTACTTTGAGGTGGTTTTGGAAGCCTTTGGGTGACTTGAGTTTTTTTTTTCTCCATTGTACTTGTATGCAATAGATTTTGCTTCCTGCATAGGTGTGATGTGTCATGAGGGGTCTCCTTCTAATGACCGAAACGCCGATTCGCCGACAGGGAAATAACCGACACGAAACGACCGACAACGCAGTTGACCGACACGCTCGAATCCCGACAGACGGAAGACCGACAAGGGGAATGTGTAAGCGCGACCTGGTAAGTATGCGATAGTGAGGGATTTAGGAGTAGGGAGCAGACAGGTAAGTGTGCAATACTCAGGGATGTAGGGTTAGGGTGTGTGATAGGTGAGTGTGCGGTAGTGTCGGAGTTTGGGGTTCGGGGTGTGTAAGTGAGTTAGGGTTAGGGTGCAGGTAGGGAGAGTGTGCGGTAGTGTCGGAGCTTGGGGTTTGGGGTGTGTAAGTGAGTTAGGGATAGGGTGCAGGTAGGGAGAGTGTGCGGTAGTGTCGGAGCTTGGGGTTGGGGGTGTGTAAGTGAGTTAGGGTTAGGGTGCAGGTAGGGAGAGTGTCTTGTAGTGTCGGACCTTAGGGTTAGCGTTTGGGTTAGGGCTAGTGGATATGTGTTGTAGTGTACTGTGTTGTTTACGTGTAGTGTGTCGGTGTTATGGTGTTCGGTGTTTCGCGTTGTCGGGTTTGTGTGTTGTCGGTTTTCTGGCGTCGGTTATTTCACTGTCGGCGAATCGGCGTTTCGGTCATTAGAAGTAGACCCGTCATGAGATGTAACTTTGTGGTTTTTAATGAGTTGTGGACAAACAAAGGAAGCATATCTGCGACAGCCAGTGAAACAAGGGTGGCACCTTTGTACCCTGTAAGTGTACATGGACATGCAGGATGGTGTTTAAATGGCTGCAGGGTTGTTTTTTTTTCTTTTTTTTTTTCTTTTCTTTTAAGCCAGCAAGTTGAGCTGGTTAGACTTCAAGTAAATTTGGATGCACTGATTAACTAATTTTTCTTTCTCATCAGATATGATCCAGGCAGGGTGTTAAGGATGATTTTGATATACAGTGCTTCTTACAAGTAAGCAAAAAAAAAAAAAATTATGAGCCACTTTACAGTCTGCTGAACCAAGGTGGCTGAAGAGTGAATGAAGAGTGTGTATGAATGTAGAAATGCCTGCTTGTGTGTATATGAGAGAGCGAACGGTACAGGAGAGAATGAAGACTGTGTCTATGAATGTGAATTATTTTCCGACTTGGCATATGCTAGTGGATGATCTTCAAGCTACCTTCCTAAAAAACTGCATAGATCCTCTCAGCTAGGCAACTATGTAGTACAGTGGCTCATGTGCCCCCCCCCCCCCCAAACATGATCCATACTGATTAGTGCTGTACCCGGTAAACATAAATAAATAAATAAACAAATAAATAAATGCACTCCTGCAGACTATTACTCCTGTAGACGTTGAGATCTGAAGAAGTACTTTTGCTGGCAGTAGATTTTAGTTGTCGGTGTTTCAGAGAATGCAAGCAAGTATTATTAGTAGCATTACATCCATGGCAATACTACATTTCTTTTGTTTGGCAGTCTTTGTGAGCAGGTTCTAACTACTGTTTGTGTATACATGTGGGCAGAAATGTAACTATACTGTGTTTGATTGGACCTTAGTATAATGCATACTACTGAATGGATCGGTCTATGTCTTTCGGCTTTTCCCAGTTAAGGGTCGCCACAGTGGAACTCCGGTCCGCTAATGATTGGCAGTAGATTTTTACATACTGGCTTGCCGGGCCTAATGTACAACCTTCAATGAAGGAACGCCCATTCACGCATGTCGCTACACAGAAGACGCTCTAACTGAGAATCGAACGGGCAACGTCTAATTGTGAGGCGAAAACGTTACCGCATACTACTGAATGGGTCATTGTGGAAAATGTTTCATTTGGTTCTTGTGCATACTTGGGCATACTACTGAAGCATACCTCTGAACTGTACTGATTTTTGCAGAATGTCTTGATTTTTGCCTCATGTTTTTGGTCCATCTGTCATAAAATAGTGTTTTTCTGGCAAATTATTAAAGACCTAAGTTAGAGAATAATGGCAGCATTTGAGCTTTAGACTTCATACCCTTCAGAAAAGTCATAGTAATGCAAAATCTGTTATTCTAATAACTTTTATAAGTTTGCAAGAGCAATATTTAAGCATTGTCCATGTTTTTGTTCCTCTGTTATTTATGGCTTTGTCTAGATTTCTGGGTCTAAGAGGTTGAGAGGTACGTACTGAAGGGGTCACGTGGTAAATGCATACTCAGACATACTACCGAAGGGGTCATTGCGAGGAATGTTTCATTTTGGTTGTTGTGCATACTTGGACATACTACTGTAATCAGAGGGATGGTTAGGTGAGAACTTGAATTGCTACTTTTTAGACTAATTCTTACATGGCGGAACTATTAAAGATTAACATTTTGGCTGAACCATTAAAGTCTGATATTTCTGCTTGTATTTTTGTATTTCTGCTTATACTCAGTAGCTGCCTGAATGAGGTAAAGGTTATTACTTGCTGACTACTACCAGCATGCAGCTACCATATATTCTGGGCATTTTTCCTGGCTTTGTCAGTCATGTGTGGAAATTAGGTGGGAGGAGGAAGGGCTCAGTAATATCTAAGTGTTATACTATTTTTACTGAATTGTAGTGATATACTATTTCTACTGAATTATAATGAATGCCTATTCAAAAGGTTATGTGCAGCAATTATCACCTGTGTCTGAGCATGCATAACTTTCAAGTCATGAAATGCAGCTCATTATAACATTAACAATAAGTGCAGTTCCATTATAGAACCGAGTCATTATCACTTTTCAGGTAAAACTCTCAGCAGCTGTCACTGTTGACTAGAGGTCATTATCACATTGATAAATGCACAAGCCAGATTTGGGTTTTTGTCTGTTTCAAGCCATCCCCTACCAGTTTCTCTCTATCATTTTTATAATGTGTTTGATACACAGTAAAGTCCTCGTTGTGGTTATATGGTTCCCAGAAGAGACCAAAATGCAAATAAATTTCTGGGAGAAGAGAATGGTCTTTCTAGAGTTGCAGGCCTTTCACTCAGTCTGCCTCCCTTCTGGTGTAGTAAATGTATATAGGTAAGGTCATGAGGCTTTACATTAGCTCCCTCCTTTGACTCCTTATGGCCATTGCCAAAAGGACACATGTAAATGGAAAAGGCAGAGGTAAGGCAGAGTGCTGGAATTGCATGCAATCGGGAGTCATTGCTGCTACCAGCAGTCTGAGTGGGTAGTCAGCACAGGTATGGGACACTTCAGACAGCCATGAGCTGAAGCCCCGTGCCTGTCCTCAGCATATTAGTGGAGTGGTGGGCCTTACACTGCTTTTTCTGTTTACATGTGCCTTTTATGTGCCACCTTGTCAGTCATTGTGCATAATTTGGTGTTTTCAAGGGTGGTAGGTATGTACCTGTGCAGCATCACTCATTGGATGTCACTTTGTGTTGTCAAGGGTGATAGGTATGTATCTCTGCATCGTCATCACCACTTATGTACCTTATCAAAAGAAAAAAGCTCCTGTGGATAGGAGTGAAGATTTAGATGGGCTAACTAGGTAATGCATATGATATACATATATATGTAGTCTTCCAATACATCTCTCAAACATCAGTAGTAACCTGTTTGCATTTCTTTCCTGTGCAGGTGCGTCCACCTTGTGACAGTGACATGGCTTCATGAGCAGGAGAATGACAAGTGAAAGTGTGGGTCTGTGGCCATTCCTGCATTCACTGGGCTGCCAGCCATGCCTCCATAAGTGAAAGCCACTACAACTTGAGCTGTCCCACATCTAGTGTGAAGGTATACTAGATTGCAAGAAGAGGTATGCATTGGAGCGGACTCCTACAGTTGCTGGAAGAGAAGTGTTCCAGCTACCCTGAGCCTGACATTCTTGTGCTGCACATTGGAGGGAATGATGCCATCGGTCACCCACTCGGAATGCTATGGTTTCAAATCAGAGCAATTTTTGAACACCTGCAGTCATGGTGGCCACATTGTCATTTTGTGTGGTCTGACATAATTCCTCGCCAAATATGGAAAACAGCAAACAGTCAATGGACAGTGCACAAAGCTGGATGTTTACAGAAAGGGTTCCTGCATGGCTTGATGCACAGTGCTGGTGGATCTACAATCTGCCATGACAGCATCATCGCAGAAGATGTTCACCTTTTCAGAAGTGATGACATTCACCTAACTGAGGATGGCATTGCGTTGTTCCTGACTGACCTCCACAATGGCATGAGGACAGCTATGCACGATCAATTGGTAACATGCAACTTGTGAGAAGAATGGGAAACAGCCATGACCAAGTAGGACCAGTATGGTAAGTAAAACTCTATTGTTATATTTTATGAACACCATTGTCACTGCTTACAACACAGGAAAAGAACTGCTAGGGAACTTGTACACATGCTGAGTAACGCTTCATTTTCAGATTGTAAAAGAACTATATGTATGCTGTGCACAGGTACAAATAACCATTTGCTTATGAATTGTGTTATGTAAAATATGATACTTTTCGGAGTTTGGCAATTAACTGTGGTAGGGAGCTGGTTAACATGCTGAGTAAGAACAACTGTTTGAGGAGAGTGCTACCACGTACATTCGAGTATGTCAATAATCATTCAGCAGTATGTTGGCTACACCAAGAATGTGTATATTTACAATATGCATCTACTACTAATCTGATTGTGTGTGCAAGCTACTAGTTTTCAGGTTGTTAGGTATGTATCTCTGCATCATTTTTGCAAATAACAAATCAAAAGAATAATGCCTATGTGCATAGCAGTGAAGATTCCAACAGGCAAACAAGGTAAGGGACATTATATACATATATGTGTCGTACTAATGCAATAAATCCCTGAAACACCATCAGTAACCGACTTGCATTTTTTAGGAGTAGGGTTATGGAAATTATGATTTTTTTTTCATATTTTACTGAATGACTTTGGTAAGGAAGGATGTAAATGTGCTAAGTAATAGCTTATTTTGAAGGGAGTATTAGTCCTTCCAACATGGTAAAAGAAATGTGGTCTTGCTCTGTACACATGTACATATATCACAGTTCGTTTAGGGCTTACATTATGGAAATTATGATTTGTTTTCATATTTTGGTAAATAACTTTGCAAGGGAGCATGTCAATGTGCTAAGTAATACCTCATTTTGAAGACAGTATTAATAGTTCCAACATGGTAAAAAAGCTGTGTCTGTATGTTGTACACATGTACAGATATCAATGTTTGTTTAGGATTTATGTTATGGAAATTATGATTTATATTTCATAATTTGGTAAATAACTTCGCAAGGGAGCATAGCAATGTGCTATGTAATACCTCATTTTGAAGACAATATTAATAGTTCCAACATGGTAAAAGAATTGTGTCTGTATGTTGTACACATGTACAGATATCAAAGTTTGTTTAGGACATTGGTTATGGAAATTATGTTTTTTCATATTTTGCTAAATAACTTTGGAAGGGAACATGTCAGTGTGCCAAGTAATACCTCCTTTTGAAGACCGTATTACTCCTTACAACATGGTAAAAGAACTGTGCATGCATGCTGTACACACATGTACAAATATCAAAGTTTGTTTAGTCTTGTAGGATTATGAAAATTATACATTTCCAATACTTCTCATTATTATGCCCATATCTTTGCAAGGGAGCATGGTGATGACACAAATGATGCATCATTTTGATGCTGACATTGAGCCACACACCTTGTACACTATGTAGCCCCTGTCTGTTACAGGTGATGAGATATTATGCTTTGTTTATTTATTGATTATGAGAAATAGAATATTAATCATATTTCTGTGAATATCTCCATAAAAGGAGCATCACACAGTAATGGTTAAGGTATCATTTTAAACCTAATATTCAGACAAACAAATGACATGGTACATTGACCAAGATATTGTGCTTTGCTTTCCCAAAAAGTAAAAAAAAAATATGCACAATATCAGCATTCCTTGGCAAATATTTAATAATGACTTAGATATGCACTATCATCATTTACACTGTTGGAAAGGTCCATGTCTGCTGAATAACTTTTGCATTTACATTTTTAATATAGCTATTATGGTTAAAGAGTTATGGTAATTTGTTTTCTGTATGGTATTACAAACGGATGATCTGAAAATGTATTCAGGCTGCACTGTTGATCCTATGGTGGATGTAAGCAGGCAGCATTTTCTGAGCTGCTCCAAAGTGAATGAGTTAAGGTTGCTTTGAGTTATTATTATTATTTTTTTAACTACGTTGGTAGTTTTGTCATGTTGACATTGCCTAAATATTCGGTAAGGGGTTGGATAAAGTTTTAGCCAATATCCAAAAGCCCAGGTGGCAGGTGCAGACTTAACCATGACCTCCTATACTGTTAGATGTTGGATCCCCATGTAGTGACACCAGAACCTAAGCTAATTGTTAAAACCAGTCATTTTCTGTTTATACTGTGACATCATCATTTAGCTACAGTTCTTGTTTGACTTGTTGTTCTCTGCCTGAATTTTGCTGATTTCTGTCTGCATTTCATTTTGGATTGAAGTTATTCATTTAAGATTTTGTTACTTCTATTTCTTTCCTTTTCTTATATTGAATTTTGTTTTGTTTTAAGGTTTTTGTTATTTTTGGAGTTTTAAGAGGTCTTGGCTAGGGTCAGTTAAAAAATAATTGTTTTTCAGACAGTGAATAACATCCAGCTAATTAGTGGGAGGAGCTGAGAAATAGCATTCTTCCTCATTTAACTACAGATATTTAGTGGCATCTTTATTTAGCTGTAGTGCTTGTTTGACTTGCTGTTATTGCTGATATTGCTGCTGTTGCCTTCATATTGCTGATCTCTGTCTGCATTTGATTTTGTGGGCTCTGTTGCTGTTATAAATATGATTTTGGACACTCCTCCCAGTCTCAACTCATTAGCTCATTCTACTGAACACTAACAGATCAGATGGAAAGCCCCTCCCCTTTAGTCTCTTAAACTTGAATTATTTTCCCTTTCCTACCTTCTCAGGTACTAAAAAATTGCACTTTATTCTGCTGCTTTTACTGTATTTCTGCATCCTCCTACTTTATTTAGCTTTTTGCTACACGATCTTAAAGTGTTCAGTTGCATTTAACCTTCTGCATTTATTAGTGCTTGTTAGTAGCCTTATTACATTGCAATTGCTATTCTAAGCCTCTTAGTTTTGATTTAAGAACTTGGGTTCCAAACTAGTTAATCTGATCATGTAAATCTTTATTTATTCATTACCATTAGGACAATAAGGACTTCGGTTCCATCCTCGGAACTGATACATTTGTTTCCAAGCTCGTGCCAGCCAAAAAATCTCAGCTAAGACCTACCTACAATGCCCCTCTCCTAGTTACTCCAGATCTTGTTTGTCATGTTCCTCATCAGAAATGCTAGCCATCTCTCTCAAAGCTAAGTTAAAATTTGTGATTTTTGATATAGTTTTTCCTCAAAATTTCTTATTTTTTAATCAATTTAACTTTTTCTCATTGTCGCTTATAACCTACTTCTATTCTCTATCCTTTACCTTGGTAATCAAATTTCTACCATTGTGGGTGCTGTCCCTCTCTTCTGCCTTTGGTAGGCCTTTCCTTACCACTTATGGTATTTTTTTTAAATACCATTGTTGGTATTCTCTCACCTTTTTCTCTCCCTTCTTTTGTTTTTTATATTAGGATAGCCTTGTTGCCTTACTATGTTAGACAAAGCTAAGTTGGGGTTTAAACAGTGTGACAAGTATGGGCGTAAAATGCCCAACTTGGACGGACACACTTGTTGTGTCTACTGTTTGGGCATGGACCATATTAAAGCTGACTGTGACATTTGTGCTAGTTTTAGTAATCTTTTTTTTCGAAGGGTCTATCTGGGTCGGAGGTCTCACCCCCTCCAAAGACCAAAAAACATAAGGAAAAATGGAGTCACTTGGTTCCTGCATCTCTGTCAGTTACAGAACTGAGTCGGCTCCATGCTTCTTCTGTGCCCTCGGTGCAGACCTCTTCTGCAGCAGGCACTGTATCTTCTCCCTCAGTGCCATCTATGATATTCATCCCTATTTTGGTTCCAACCTCGGCACCACTGACTTCGGTGCTGTCATTGGATCCACATTGGCTCCTATGACTCTACCTGCTTTGGAACCATCCCCGGCCATGGTGCTGATAGTTTCTTCGGCTACATCAGCTCCTAAAGTCGAATATCTGCCAAGGACAAGATACTCTCCAACTTATGACCCTTTTTTGGGACAAAGGTTTAGCCCCTTTCTAGAAGGACCTGATTCTCCTTCTGCAGCCTCCTTTAGATCCACCAGAAGTTTTTCTGAATTAGACCTAGTGCCGATTATGAACCAGGTTCTGGCAGCTAGGGGATTGCCCATTTCAGCTAGACCTTCTGTCCCTCTTGGCTTGGAATCTTTTACTACATCTTCTTCTGTTTATCCTCCTCCGACTCCTACTCAGGTCCCGGAGATCACAGTACCAATGTCCACCCTGGTGCATAGTGTCTCAGCTCTGACAGCAATTTTTCCCCTGTCGGCACCGAACATCCTTGCTGCATCGGCTCCGGTGGAGCCAATGCTCTCTCAGAGCAGTGCTTGGACCGTCTGTACCTTAGTACCTAGCCCGGTGCCTATTTTCTTGCTGGCATCATCTATGTCCATGGCTCAGATGGCTTCCAGTCCTCTTGGAACTCCTCAATTGGAGGTGGGCCTCTAAGGGCAGGGTGTGTCCCTGGTTCCAAGGTTGTCCTTCTCGGTTCCAGGCTCCCATCCCTACTCAGGCGGGCCTGCTTTCCAGGTGATGGAGAGGGTCCTTGCTTCTGCAGGCTTGCAGTCAGCACCAATGACATCAGCATCAGAATCCCCCTAGCATGCAGCTGTCCCAACCCCCTGTTTTAAGATCCCGGGCACGGGAGCAGCAAGATCCCCCTTTGAAGGGAACCCCATCTCTGGAGTCCTCCTCAGAAGATCCCACTGGAAGAAATGGTGCAAAAGGAAGCACCTTGATTCCCCAGAGGAATCTATCACTGAAGACACTGATTGTGATGAGGGGGAAGGGTCCTCATGGTCTCCCCAAGACAACATCTCATTCGGAGACATTGTCGAAATCCTCAAGCAGCGGGGAGACTGGAAGTCCTCTAACCCTTCTTCTGAGGAATCGGTGTTCTTGCAGGCCTTCCATACCTGGCCATCTACTTCCTGGGTGACCCCACCGGCAGATGACTTTGTTAAGCTCATTGTGCAGCATGCCTGGAAGGCCCCAGATAATGTAGAACCTGTCCTCTAGAGGCCAGACAAAATTTTATCTACACCTGAAGACCAGCCCCACTGGTCCAAGCAGTTGACAGTTGATTCCATGGTCATGGCAGTGGCCACCAAGAAGGAACTGGCAGAAGGTAATTCCACTGTCCATCCTCCAAATAGGGAGTCTCGGACTATGAATAGACTAGGGAAGTGGACCTATGCTTCAGCGACCTTCGCCATTCGGTCACTGCATTATCTGGCACACTTCACTCACCTCCAAAGAGTCTAATTTCTAAAATGTCTTCCTCTTTGGCAGGGGTACTGCCTGATGAGGTGCGTGACACTGTCACCTTGCAGCTAGCTACCCTTGAATCCATCTTGAACTCCTCGATGCATTTGATATCTCACATCACTGAGGGGGCAGCTCGAGCTGCTGTATCAGGCATTGTCATGAGACGTAATGCTTGGATGTGGTTGTGTGACTTTGCAAACCCCTTTAAATCTTCCTTCATCAATGCACTTGTTGACGAATCTGCACTTTTTGGACCCAAAGTATGAGACACACTTGCACGGAGTGAGAAAGACAGAAAGACCTTGTCTGCTGTGGGCATACACTTTTCCAACCCCCAGAGGTCCTACTCCAGGAACCAGAAGAGAGGAAAAATGTGGTTCAAGAAATCCCAAGGATCTTTTCGTGACACTCGTAGTGAGCAATTGCCCCAGGGCAGAGGGGGCAACTCATCTGGAAGATGCCCCTTTTGGGGTACAGCGGGTCCATGTATCCAGCGTGCTAGAGATTCTTTCTCCGGAAGACACTACAAGTGCTCCTGAGCAGTGGCCCAATTGCTTTCCTCTGGAAGCAGTTGGGGGTCATTTTTCTCTGCACCTACCAGCCAGGCAACATATTACTACAGATGTTTGGGTGCTGAGAATAATATCCAGAGGCTACCAAATACCATTTGATTTAACTCCCAGACCCGTCAAACAAATCCCTGATGTACCACCCAATCAGAGGGAATTAGCAGCCTTAGAAACGGAAAAGCTGCTAAGAAAAAGAGTCATCCAACCAGTCCCACCAGACCAGACAGGATCCGGGTTTTACTCGAGGTTCTTTCTAGTGCCAAAAAAGACAGGGGACTGGAGCCCATCCTGGACCTAAGCTTATTGAACAAATTTATCAAACCTCAAAAATTCTGGATGGTCATGGTATAGTCCATTCTTCCCTTCCTAGGGAGGGACAACTGGATGTGCTCTATAGACCTCCAGGATGTGTACTACCACATAAAGATGGATCACTGCTCCCAGAGGTTTCTCTGCTTCTGGCTGGGAGCCAATCACTACCAGTTCAGGGCACTGCCAGTTGGTCTCTCGACAGCCCCCCAAGTGTTCACCAAATGTATGGCTGTTGTGGTAGCTCATCTTTGACTACAAGGATTCCAGGTGTTTCTGTATCTAGATGATTGGCTCCTTACCGCTCCGACCAGGAATCTCCTAGTCTGCAGCCTCTCTTACACTCAAGGTCTCACTCTCCACTTGGGGATTACAATCAACAAGAACAAATCTCAAATGTCCCCAACAATGACACTGGAATTTATTGGGGCAGTCTTCAATACAACATCCTGTCAAGCTTCTCTCCCCCCTCACAGGCTTTCAAAAATAAGACACCAAATCCAAGACCTTCTTCCTCAGACCTATGTACCAGCATGCCTTGTACTGCAACTCTTAGGCTCCATGGTGGCTGCCATTACATTAGTACCACTGGTGAGGCTGCACATGAGAATCCTGCGGTGGCTCCTTTCCACACAATGGTCGTTTTTAACTCACCCACTCGACCACATGATACATCTTACAACCCATTGCAAGGAAGAAATGTTATGGTGGATGAAGCCACAAAAGAATCTTTGGTGTCGACCATTCTGTCTTCTCCAGCCAATGGCCACAGTGACCACGGATGCTTCCCTGTTAGGGTGGGGGAGGGGGATTTCCAGGGAAAGATGACCCAAGGCACCTGGTCTCCCATGAAGGCCAATTTGCACATAAATGTCCTGGAACTGAGGGCAGTTCTCTTAGAGTTTCAAGCATTCCATGCATCCATGCCTTCTGGGACCATTGCAATTCAGTCAGACAACATGTCAGTTGTCTGGTATATCAACAAGCAAGGTGGAACCAGG
Organism: Protopterus annectens; assembly: GCF_019279795.1. NCBI lineage: Eukaryota > Metazoa > Chordata > Ceratodontiformes > Protopteridae > Protopterus > Protopterus annectens. Next base: position 450,859,738 of record NC_056737.1, on the reverse strand, counting down.
TCTTACCCCCTGTGTTGGGAAGCCATAAGGATTTGGCACTGGGTGATAGCTTCCAACTGCTTTCTTTCAGCAACGCACATTCCTGGGAGTTCCAACCTTACTGTAGACAATCTGAGCAGGAAAATCCTGATGCCTCATGAGTGGTCTCTCAACCCTGTAACAGCAGATCAGATCTTCTGACACTGGGGCAAGCCTTGCTGTGATCTGTTTGCTTCCCCCCAAACAACAAATGCAGACGTTACTTTGCCCTGATCTCCCCTCAGGGGGAACCCCCGAGGGATGCTCTAATGCACGATTGACCCCTGGGTCTTCAGTTTGCTTTTCCCCCATTTCCACTCATTCTAAAATTTCTCCAGAAAGCTCAGAGGTTGAGAAGCAAAGTGATCCTCATTGCTCCCTATTGGCCCTGTCTAGTCTGGTTCCCATTTCTATGGCCTCATCTGATTCACAGCCCATGGATCCTGGATCATTCCCAAGACCTGTTATCACAACCTCAGGGACTGATTCATCCAAATCTCCACAGTCTCAAGCTTCATTGGTATTTGGACAGGACTAAATCTTTCAGGAAGATGGAGCAATTGTTTGTGGCCTTTGCAGGACCCAGTCTGGGTAAACCTGTTTCTACTTCCAATGATTGCCAGGCTGCCCAACATCCCTTCTCCTGTCCGTGAAATTCTTCTGGCTTCACACAAACCTTCCATCAGGAAAGTTTATTCTAGCAAATGGACTAGGTTTTCTGTGGGCCAAATATCAGAACATAGATCCCTTCTCTATTTCTATTCAAAAGATCCTTCAATACCCGACGACTCTTTTACATGCAGGAGCCTCAGTGACTATCACTGTACATTTAACAGCTATTGTCAATTTTCATAATGGATTTGATAATTCTTCGATTATGTTACACGGCCTATGCAAGACATTTTTGAAAGGAGTATTACATGTTAAACCTCCAGTCAAGCCTCCCTTAGAACCCTGGGACTTGGTGCTTCAATCTCTCACAGGTCCTCCTTTTGAGCCCTTTGATTCATGTGATCTAACGTTTTTGTCATGGAAAACCTTACTTCTAGTAGCACTTACCTCAGCAAGAAGAGTATCTGAGCTGCAGGCCTTGAGTGTCAAGAGACCTTACTTGATCTTCCACATGGATAGGGTGTCCCTTCGTACTGACCCTTCTTTTTTGCCCAAGGTCATTTCTGGATTATCAATTAACCAATCTATTGACCTGCCGGTTTTCTTCCCTCATCATTCTAATAGAGGGGAGTACCTTTTGCACACCTTTGATGTGCATCAGCAGCTTCATTGTTATTTGGACAAGACTAAATCTTTCAGGAAGATGGATCAATTGTTTGTGGCCTTTGCAGGACCCAGACTGGGTAAACCTGTTTCCAAAGTGACTTTATCCCCCTGGCTTAGAAACGTCATTACCGTTACCTACCAACAGAATAAACTATCCTTACCTTCCAGAATAAAGGCTCATTCTACCAGATCTATGGCTACTTCTGTAGCATTTCTTTCCAGAGCCTCTAGGGATGATATCTGTGCAGCAGCCACTTGGGCAAGACTGCATACCTTTATATCTCATTACAAATTGGATTTGGCCTTCAGGGGATGAGCATCTTTTGGTTCTATGGTGCTCAGGAATATCCTTCCTTAGGGCCACCCAGGACTCAAGTAGCTGGGGACTTGTTCCTAATGGTAATGAATAAACAAAGATTTACAACATCAGATAAACAAGTTATGTCTTACCATAACGTTCCATCTGTGTTGTAGATCTTTATTAATTCATTACTTCCTGCCCTCCTTCCCCCTGCCTGGACTCCTGGTGGACTTTAGGAACTCCTGGTTAGGGTATTTGTTTAAACAGAGATTTCTACTACTTTTCTATTACTACCTCTATTATATAGGAGTGGGCAAACTCGATCTGGGGTAACTAGGAGAGGGGCATTGTGGGTAGGTCTTAGCTGAGAGTTTTTTTGCTGGCACGAGCTTGGAAACGGCCCTATCGGTTCCGAGGATGGAACTAAAGTCCTTATGGCCCTAATGGTAATGAATGAACAAAGATCTACAACACAGATGGAATGTTATGGTAAGACATAACTTCTGTTTTTCTATAAAGAAGGTTTGTGGGAGGAGAGGGTAGCTTCCACCCTTCTGAGCTGAGAATTGCTGATGAAAGCTTATTGTGCCTGTTATTCTAAGTGTCTTTGTTTTGATATAAACACTTGGGCTCCAAACCAGTTATTTTACATTAGGAAAGCCATACATAATAACCTCCCTTGTCCAGAAAGCCATACATACTAACCTTCCTTACCAATCTAAACAGGCAGCTAAGAGGGTTAATTAATACTTCAAAGGCTACATTTGAAGAAAAAAATAGCTTTTCAGGCAAAGGACAACCACAAAGCTTTCTACAGATATGTCTGTATCCACAGGGGAAATACACAACAGTGAACAGAACTTATTGCAAATGGCATCATCCACACTGAACTGGAGGCCATTACCAACCCCCCCCCCCACACTCTGCCCCTGATAGTACAAAGGAAATATCACATAACACAATCCCACCTACCATTACTAGGGAACAGGTCATCAATGCACGATGTGGTCCGAAACATCTCAGGATATTTAATAAATAGCTTGAAACATGACATCTGGTCCACTTAAATCACTTTTCAACTGGAGCCTTCAGTCAGGTTTTATGCCCAAGAAATGGAAAATGGCTACAGTCATTCCCATGCACAAAGGAGGTACAGCCACTGATCCAGGTAACTACAGGCCCATAAATCTTACCAGCCTCATATTTAAGGGCATGGAAAAAATCATCTTGGTCATGATAAATGTAGCCATAGGTAACCTGCAAACACTAGAGCCATCACAAGTTGGCTTTGGTAAAGGAAAGTCATGCCTGTTAAATGTGGTGGAGTTTTTTGAGAGGGTCACCCAAGTATTGGATGAAGGTAAGACTGTGCACACAGTTTGGCCAAGGCTTTGGATATAATACCCTACTCAAGCATTATAGACAAGCTCACTAATTTGGGTATAAACCCTTTTATCACCCATTGGAAAGCCAACTGGTGCACTGATAGGATTCAACTGGTCAAAATAGGTGAGGTCACCTCCACTAAGAGGCCAGTCACTAGAGGAGTTCCCCCAGGGATTGATACAGGACCTGCTCCTTTTTGGCATCTATTTATCTGAAATGGTAGCAAATGCTGAAAGTTTATGGCTGTCTAGGTTTGCAGATGATTACAAGATAGGGGTTATCATCAACTCCCCTGCAGAATGTTCAAGACATTCTTCAAGAAGGTCTATCTCTGACTAACAAATAATGCCAAAGCCATGGTCTTAAACTCAGTGCTAAGAAATGCATAATTGTACCATTTGGGAAGCCAACCATCCCAGCTAATTGCTATGTTGATAAAACTCTCCTTAGAGTTGACCCAGTGGTCAAGGATCTGGGTACGTACAGACAGTAGTCTTACCTTCAACCAACATGAGGCCACAGTGGTGAGGAAATCCTTTTATGTTGTACAACTTATAAGTAAGGGCATGGCATCAAGTTCTAAAGAGGTTATATGCAGCAACTAGAGTGACTTCAGAGGTTCCTAGCATGAAGAATACAAGGAGTAACAAACCTGCCTTATACAGAGTGCCATAAAGCCTTTTTCCTCTACTCAGCCTTCTATACATTTCTGAAGGGTGATTTATGCCTGGCTTACAAGGCATCTACAAACTACACACTTATGCATCTCCTACATATTCATAGTTAAAGAGTACCAGAAATACAAGATCTAGGGACCTGAATTTTATCTGTGACTTAAACAGAACATGCTGGAGAAACAGATATGTGTCCTAGAGACTGCTCCTCCTATGGAATAGGCTTCCTGTCCATGTGAAGCTAATTTAATCTATTATCCAGTTTAAGTGCAACCTCAACTAGTGGATGGAGAACAGGAAATTTACATTGGACCTAGCTCCTATGTCCCTTATGGACAGAGGTAGCTTATAGATTCTTGGCCCTCAGTGTTCTATTTGGATACAGGACATCATTATTCTTTCAGGAAAAGGTGGCTAGGTTTAGAAATGTCTTCCTGGGTTGTTAACCTAACAATCTATGAATCTATGAATTTATGAATCATCCTTTGTGGAGGTAGAATGCTGCTCAGTGCAAGGCATGTACCTGTCTGTGACACATATTGAGAGAGATCCATAATGTCTCTTTTCATATAGTCCAATAAAGTATGTCTCAGGTCATTTTCACCCACATGAACTATGATAAAATCATACCGGTACCTGAGGTGCCTTGACCTGAGTGCATGCATGATATTGTGGATCCTACCCTCAGATAAGCAATTAACTACTATCTTCTTCCTGTCCATCTTGGTGAGAGGAGTATCTGTGTGTCATACAATAGAGTCCCCCATGACAAGAGTACTATGTAAAGTGTTTGCATCCCTTATGGGCTTTGTTTTTGGGGATCATTGGTTTAGGCTTATGTGTGGTGTTAGGTTTTAGTGTGTGCTTAAGTGATTGCTGAGGGCAGGTGTTACAGTTTGATGGCCTAGGAAATCCTTGAGGTTTGGAGAGGTTTCTTTTTGTTGCCTCAGCATAAGAAGGTCTATGTGCGTGGTGAGCAATAAGTATGAATGATGTAGTATGTGTGTTTTTGACAGCCTTGTTTCTAAGCAAGATTTTTACCTGTAAGGAAGTTATGTATATACATCTCTCGCATACTGTGTTACTTTCTTTTAGGATTAAAAGGCTGTCTATGAACATGAGACTATTGTTACATTGTGTCAGGATGTCCATATCTACTAAGCTGGCCACAGAGACATTAGTAAACTGCAAATCCATGTTCTCAGGACCAGTATTAGGGTTAGGCTATTGTGGTTTAGGGCCATGGTTTTACAGGGTTCACCTGAGAGGTGTCTAGGATAAAGGCTAGATGTTAGTGCTATGATGTTAGTACTGCATGACACTAACTAGCTAAGCCCTAAGCTCAGCTTCACACACGGCATTTCTCTGTTACGAGTTAATGTCCAAAGTACTAACTTTATAGGTTTGCTACTCTGCAGGGTACTTCTAACCACCACTGAGCAGTGAACAGCTTTGCAAAACTCTGTCTAATTTATAGCAGCCAGAAAAAGCTGAAAACTAATTCCTGTGTTCACTGACCAATAAATGACTACACTTTAAGCTCACTGGAGTGCCTCCCAACTCAATGAGACCAGGTAAACACCTTCTGACACAAGACAGATGATCCTGGAACTTCTTAATGTAAAAACACAGAACAAAGGTAGCTCTCAAGGGCAGATTAGCACCCAGCTACGTCCCTAAAAAGACCTCTGGCTGATGAAACAGTCTCACTTTAATCCTGTGTGTTTCTCAAATTGGATTGACCAAACTACTTTCTTACCTTCACTAGACTAGCAGCCCCAGTCTTCTTATTGTAAAAGCACACTTTGATTAGCCAAAAGTGAAAAGGTATCAGAAGCAAATCAAATAACTAGCCGTAACAAGTAATTTTCACTTTAAGCCTCCCTGTGCACTTCCCAACACAGACAGACCAGGATACCCTTCTATTCCGACTAGAACTGCATTCTCAGCCTTCTAAGTGTAAAACACTCTTTAGTTAGCCAAATGTGAAAGGTATCAGAAACAAATCTAACAACTAGCTACAAGTAATTACAAGGTGATTCAAAGGCAGACAAGATAGCATTAAGGAACACAAACACTTTAAGGGAATTTCAAAGTACTCAAACAGTTTAAGGAAGTGCCTTCCCAGTTTCTTCTGTCAGTAATGAGTAAGATGAGCAGAGGGATAAGAATGGGAGGAGCTTCTAGGGCCAGCTATACAGTTGTGGCAGGTAGCCCAAAAACCTACAAATGGTGGATTGCTTGTGTGATATAAAATACTGGGGGGCATTGGGTTAACACAAGAGGGTCTATTTACAGTTAGTTACAACAAACTCAGAAAAATTCCCAGGCCAGCAAAGAAACCAAAAAGCAATGCAGATAATATAAATGCCTTAAATTTATAGCTTTAACTTAGATAAAAAGCAAAAAGTTTGTTTAGGACATTGGTTATGGAAATTATGTTTTTTTCATATTTTGCTAAATAAACTTTGGAAGGGAACATGTCAGTGTGCCAAGTAATACCTCATTTTGAAGACAGTATTACTCCTTACAACATGGTAAAAGAGTACAGATATCACAGTTTGTTTAGTCTTGTAGGATTATGAAAATTATACATTTCCAATACTTCTCATTATTATGCCCATATCTTTGCAAGGGAGAATGGTGATGACACAAATGATGCATCATTTTGATGCTGACATTGAGCCACACAACTTGTACACTATGTAGCCCCTGTCTGTTACAGGTGATGAGATATTATGCTTTGTTTATTTATCGATTATGAGAAATATAATATTAATTATATTTCTGTGAATATCTCCATAAAGAAGCATGTAATGGCTAAGGTATCATTTTAAACCTAACATTCAGACAAACAATTTACGTGGTACATTGACCAAGAAATTGTGCTTTGCTTTCCCAAAAAGGTAAAAAAAAATATGCACAATATCAGCATTCCTTGGCAAATATTTAGTAATGACTTAGATACGCACTATCATCATTTACACTGTTGGAAAGGTCCATGTCTGCTGAACAACTTTCGCATTTACATTTTAATCTAGCTATTATGGTTAAAGAGTTATGGTAATTTGTTTTCTGTATGGTATTACAAATGATTGATTTGAAAATGTGTTCAGGCTGCACTGTTGATCTATGGTGGATGTAAGCAGGCAGCATTTTCTGAGCTGCTCCGAAGTGAATGAGTTAAGGTTGCTTTGAGTTTTTTTTTTTTTTTTAACTACGTTGGTAGTTTTGTCATGTTGACATTGCCTAAATATTCTGTAAGGGGTTGGATAAAGTTTTAGCCAATATCCAAAAGCCCAGGTGACAGGTGCAGACTTAACCATGACCTCCTATACTGTTAGATGTTGGATTCCCATGAAGTGACAAAATAACCTAAGCTAATTGTTAAAATCAATAATTTTCTGTTTATACTGTGACACCATCATTTAGCTACAGTTCTTGTTTGACTTGTTGTTCTCTGCCTGACTATTGCTGATCTCTGTCTGCATTTCATTTTGGATTGAAGTTATTCATTTAAGATTTTGTTACTTCTATTTCTTTCCTTTTCTTATATTGAATTTTGTTTTGTTTTAAGGTTTTTGTTATTTTTGGAGTTTTAAGAGGTCTTGGCTAGGGTCAGTTAAAAAATAATTGTTTTGCAGACAGTGAATAACATCCAGCTAATTAGTGGGAGGAGCTGAGAAATAGCATTCTTCCTCATTTAACTACAGATATTTAGTGGCATCTTTATTTAGCTGTAGTGCTTGTTTGACTTGCTGTTATTGCTGATATTGCTGTTGTTGCCTTCATATTGCTGATCTCTGTCTGCATTTGATTTTGTGGGCTCTGTTGCTGTTATAAATATGATTTTGGACACTCCTCCCAGTCTCAACTCATCAGCTCATTCTACTGAACACTAACAGATCAGCTGGAATGCCCCTCCCCTTTAGTTTCTTAAACGTGAATTATTTTCCCTTTCCTACCTTCTCAGGTACTAAAAAATTGCAATTTATTCTGCTGCTTTTACTGTATTTCTCCATCCTCCTACTTTATTTAGCTTTTTGCTACACGATCTAAAAGTGTTCAGTTGCATTTAACCTTCTGCATTTATTAGTGCTTGTTAGTAGCCTTATTACATTGCAATTGCTATTCTAAGCCTCTTAGTTTTGATTTAAGAACTTGGGCTCCAAACTAGTTAATCTGATGATGTAAATCTTTGTTTATTCATTACCATTAGGACAATAAGGACTTCAGTTCCATCCTCGGAACTGATACGTTTGTTTCCAAGCTCGTGCCAGCCAAAAAATCTCAGCTAAGACCTACCTACAATGCCCCTCTCCTAGTTACTCCAGATCTTGTTTGTCATGTTCCTCATCAGAAATGCTAGCCATCTCTCTCAAAGCTAAGTTAAAATTTGTGATTTTTGATATAGTTTTTCCTCAAAATTTCTTATTTTTTAATCAATTTAACTTTTTCTCACTGTCGCTTATAACCTACTTCTATTCCCTACCCTTTACCATGGTAATCAAATTTCTACCATTGTGGGTGCTGTCCCTCTCTCCTGCCTTTGGTAGGCCTTTCCTTACCACTTATGGTATTTTTTTTAAATACCATTGTTGGTATTCTCTCACCTTTTTCTCTCCCTTCTTTTGTTTTTTATATTAGGATAGCCTTGTTGCCTTACTATGTCAGACAAAGCTAAGTTGGGGTTTAAACAGTGTGACAAGTGTGGGTGTAAGATGCCCAACTCGGATGGACACGCTTGTTGTGTCTACTGTTTGGGCATGGACCATATTAAAGCTGACTGTGACATTTGTGCTAGTTTTAGTAATCTTTTTTTTCGAAGGGTCTATCTGGGTCGGAGGTCTCACCCCCTCCAAAGACCAAAAAAAATATGGAAAAATGGAGTCACTCGGTTCCTGCATCTCTGTCAGTTACGGAACTGAGTCGGCTCCATGCTTCTTCTGTGCCCTCGGTGCAGACCTCTTCGGCACCAGGCACTGTATCTTCTCCCTCAGTGCCATCTATGATATTCATCCATATTTTGGTTTCAACCTCGGCACCACTGACTTCGGTGCTGTCATTGGATCCACATTGGCTCCTATGACTCTACCTGCTTTGGAACCATCCCCGGCCATGGTGCTGATAGTTTCTTTGGCTCCATCAGCTCCTAAAGTCGAATATCTGCCAAGGACAAGATACTCTCCAACTTACGACCCTTTTTTGGGACAAAGGTTTAGCCCCTTTCTAGAAAGACCTGATTCTCCTTCTGCAGCCTCCTTTAGATCCACCAGGAGTTTTTCTGAATTAGACCTAGTGCCGATTATGAACCAGGTTCTGGCAGCTAGGGGATTGCCCATTTCAGTTAGACCTTCCGTCCCTCTTGGCTCGGAATCTTTTACTACATCTTCCCCTGTTTATCCTCCTCCGACCCCTACTCAGGTCCTGGAAATCACAGTACCAATGTCCACTCTGGTGCATACTGTCTCAGCTCTGACAGCAATTTTTCCCCTGTCGGCACCAAACATCCTTGCTGCATCGGCTCCGGTGGAGCCAATGCTCTCTCGGAGCAGTGCTTGGACCGTCTGTACCTTGGTACCTAGCCCGGTGCCTATTTTCTTGCTGGCATCATCTATGTCCATGGCTCAGATGGCTTCCAGTCCTCTTGGAGCTCCTCAATTGGAGGTGGGCCTCTAAGGGCAGGGTGTGACCCTGGTTTCAAGGTTGTCCTTCTCGGTTCCAGGCTCCCATCCCTACTTGGGTGGGCCTGCTTTCCAGGTGATGGAGAGGGTCCTTGCCTCTGCAGGCTTGCAGTCAGCACCAATGACATCAGCATCAGAATCCTCCTAGCATGCAGCTGTCCCAACCCCCTGTTTTAAGATCCCGGGCACGGGAGCCGCAAGACCCCCCCCTTTGAAGGGAACCCCATCTCTGGAGTCCTCCTCAGAAGATCCTACTGGAAGAAATGGTGCAAGAGGAAGCACCTTGATTCCCCAGAGGAATCTATCACTGAAGACACTGATTGTGATGAGGGGGAAGGGTCTTCATGGTCTCCCCAAGACAACATCTCATTCGGAGACATTCTTGAAATCCTCAAGCAGCGGGGAGACTGGAAGTCCTCTAACCCTTCTTCTGAGGAATCGGTGTTCTTGCAGGCCTTCCATACCTGGCCATCTACTTCCTGGGTGACCCCACCGGCAGATGACTTTGTTAAGCTCATTGTGAAGCATGCCTGGAAGGCCCCAGATAATGTAGAACCTGTCCCCTAGAGGCCAGACAAAATTTTATCTACACCTGAAGACCAGCCCCACTGGTCCAAGCAGTTGACAGTTGATTCCATGATCATGGCAGTGGCCACCAAGAAGGAACTGGCAGAAGGTAATTCCACTGTCCATCCTCCAAATAGGGAGTCTCGGACTATGAACATACTAGGGAAGTGGTCACTGCATTATCTGGCACACTTCACTCACCTCCAAAGAGTCTAATTTCTAAAATGTCTTCCTCTTTGGCAGGGGTACTGCCTGATGAGGTGCGTGACACTGTCACCTTGCAGCTAGCTACCCTTGAATCCATCTTGAACTCCTCGATGCATTTGATATCTCACATCACTGAGGGGGCAGCTCGAGCTGCTGTATCAGGCATTGTCATGAGACGTAATGCTTGGATGTGGTTGTGTGACTTTGCAAACCCCTTTAAATCTTCCTTCGTCAATGCACTTGTTGACGAATCTGCACTTTATGGACCCAAAGTACGAGACACACTTGCACGAAGTGAGAAAGACGGAAAGACCTTGTCTGCTGTGGGCATACACTTTTCCAACCCCCAGAGGTCCTACTCCAGGAACCAGAAGGGAGGAAAAATGTGGTTCAAGAAATCCCAAGGATCTTTTCGTGACACTCGTGGTGAGCTATCACCCCAGGGCAGAGGGGGCAACTCATCTGGAAGATGCCCCTTTTGGGGTACAGCGGGTCCATGTATCCAGCATGCTAGAGATTCTTTCTCTGGAAGACACTACAAGTGCTCCTGAGCAGTGGCCCAATTGCTTTCCTCTGGAAGCAGTTGGGGGTCATTTTTCTCTGCACCTACCAGCCAGGCAACTTATTACTACAGATGTTTGGGTGCTGAGAATAATATCCAGAGGCTACCAAATACCATTCGATTTAACTCCCAGACCCGTCAAACAAATCCCTGATATACCACCCAATCAGAGGGAATTAGCAGCCTTAGAAACTGAAAAGCTGCTAAGAAAAAGAGTCATCCAACCAGTCCCACCAGACCAGACAGGATCCGGGTTTTACTCGAGGTTCTTTTTAGTGCCAAAAAAGACAGGGGACTGGTGACCATTCCTGGATCTAAGCTTATTGAACAAATTTATCAAACCTCAAAAATTCTGGATGGTCATGGTATAGTCCATTCTTCCCTTCCTAGGGAGGGACAACTGGATGTGCTCTATAGGCCTCCAGGATGTGTACTACCACATAAAGATGGATCACTGCTCCCAGAGGTTTCTCTGCTTCTGGCTGGGAGCCAATCACTACCAGTTCAGGGCACTGCCAGTTGGTCTCTCGACAGCCCCCCAAGTGTTCACCAAATGTATGGCTGTTGTGGTAGCTCATCTTCGACTACAAGGATTCCAGGTGTTTCCGTATCTAGACAATTGGCTCCTTACCGCTCCGACCAGGAATCTCCTAGTCTGCAGCCTCTCTTACACTCAAGGTCTCACTCTCCACTTGGGGATTACAATCAACAAGAACAAATCTCAAATGTCCCCAACAATGACACTGGAATTTATTGGGGCAGTCTTCAATACAACATCCTGTCAAGCTTCTCTCCCCCCCTCACAGGCTTTCAAAAATAAGACACCAAATCCAAGACCTTCTTCCTCAGACCTATGTACCAGCATGCCTTGTACTGCAACTCTTTGGCTCCATGGTAGCTGCCATTACATTAGTACCACTGGCGAGGCTGCACATGAGAATCCTGCAGTGGCTCCTTTCCACACAATGGTTGTTTTTAACTCACCCACTCGACCACATGATACATCTTACAACCCATTGCAAGGAAGAAATGTTATGGTGGATGAAGCCACAAAAGAATCTTTGGTGTTGACCATTCTGTCTTCCCCAGCCAATGGTCACGGTGACCACGGATGCTTCCCTGTTAGGGTGGGGGGGAGATTTCCAGGGAAAGATGACCCAAGGCACCTGGTCTCCCATGAAGGCCAATTTGCACATAAATGTCCTGGAACTGAGGGCAGTTCTCTTAGAGTTTCAAGCATTCCATGCATCCATGCCTTCTGGGACCATTGCAATTCAGTCAGACAACATGTCAGTTGTCTGGTATATCAACAAGCAAGGTGGAACCAGGTCTTACCCCCTGTGTTGGGAAGCCATAAGGATTTGGCACTGGGCGATAGCTTCCAACCGCTTTCTTTCAGCAACACACATTCCTGGGAGTTCCAACCTTACTGTGGACAATCTGAGCAGGAAAATCCTGATGCCTCATGAGTGGTCTCTCCACCCTGTAACAGCAGATCAGATCTTCTGACACTGGGGCAAGCCTTGCTGTGATCTGTTTGCTTCCCCCAAACAACAAATGCAGACGTTACTTTGCCCTGATCTCCCCTCAGGGGGAGCCCCCGAGGGATGCTCTAATGCACGATTGACCCCTGGGTCTTCAGTATGCTTTTCCCCCATTTCCACTCATTCCAAAATTTCTCCAGAAAGCTCAGAGGTTGAGAAGCAAAGTGATCCTCATTGCCCCCTATTGGCCCCATCAAGTCTGGTTCCCATTTCTATGGCCTCATCTGATTCACAGCCCATGGATCCTGGATCATTCCCAAGACCTGTTATCACAACCTCAGGGACTGATTCATTCAAATCTCCACAGTCTCAAGCTTCATTGTTATTTGGACAGGGCTAAATCTTTCAGGAAGATGGAGCAATTGTTTGTGGCCTTTGCAGGACCCAGACTGGGTAAACCTGTTTCTACTTCCAATGATTGCCAGGTTGCCCAACATCCCTTCTCCTGTCTATGAAATTCTTCTGGCTTCACACAAACCTTCCATCAGGAAAGTTTATTCTAGTAAATGGACTAGGTTTTCTATGTGGGCCAAAGATCAGAACATAGATCCCTTCTCTATTTCTATTCAAAAGATCCTTCAATACCTGGCGACTCTTTTACATGCAGGAGCCTCAGTGACTATCACTGTACATTTAACAGCTATTGCCAATTTTCATAATGGATTTGATAATTCTTCGATTATGTCACACGGCCTATGCAAGACATTTTTGAAAGGAGTATTACATGTTAAACCTCCAGTCAAGCCTCCCTTAGAACCCTGGGACTTGGTGCTTCAATCTCTCACAGGTCCTCCTTTTGAGCCCTTTGATTCATGTGATCTAAAGTTTTTGTCATGGAAAACCTTACTTCTAGTAGCACTTACCTCAGCAAGAAGAGTATCTGAGCTGCAGGCCTTGAGTGTCAAGAGACCTTACTTGATCTTCCACATGGATAGGGTGTCCCTTCGTACTGACCCTTCTTTTTTGCCCAAGGTCATTTCTGGATTATCAATTAACCAATCTATTGACCTGCCGGTTTTCTTCCCTCAGCATTCTAATAGAGGGGAGTACCTTTTGCACACCCTTGATGTGCATCAGCAGCTTCATTGTTATTTGGACAGGACTAAATCTTTCAGGAAGATGGATCAGTTGTTTGTGGCCTTTGCAGGACCCAGACTGGGTAAACCTGTTTCCAAAGTGACTTTATCCCCCTGGCTTAGAAACGTCATTACCGTTACCTACCAACAGAATAAACTATCCTTACCTTCCAGAATAAAGGCTCATTCTACCAGATCTATGGCTACTTCTGTAGCATTTCTTTCCAGAGCCTCTTGGGATGATATCTGCGCAGCAGCCACTTGGGCAAGACCGCATACCTTTATATCTCATTACAAATTGGATTTGGCCTTCAAGGGATGAGCATCTTTTGGTTCTATGGTGTTCAGGAATATCCTTCCTTAGGGCCACCCAGGACTCAAGTAGCTGGGGACTTGTTCCTAATGGTAATGAATAAACAAAGATTTACAACATCAGATAAAGAAGTTATGTCTTACCATAATGTTCCATCTGTGTTGTAGATCTTTATTCATTCATTACTTCCCGCCCTCCTTCCCCCTGCCTGGACTCCTGGTGGACTTTAGGAACTCCTGGTTAGGGTATTTGCTTAAACAGAGATTTCTACTACTTTTCTATTACTACCTCTATTATATAGGGGCGGGCAAACTCGATCTGGGGTAACTAGGAGAGGGGCATTGTGGGTAGGTCTTAGCTGAGAGTTTTTTTGCTGGCACGAGCTTGGAAACGGCCCTATCAGTTCCAAGGATGGAACTAAAGTCCTTATGGCCCTAATGGTAATGAATGAACAAAGATGTACAACACAGATGGAATGTTATGGTAAGACATAACTTCTTTTTTTCTATAAGGAAGGTTTGTAGGAGGAGAGGGTAGCCTCCACCCTTCTGAGCTGAGAATTGCTGATGAACGCTTATTGTGCCTGTTATTCTAAGTGTCTTTGTTTTGATATAAACACTTGGGCTCCAAACCAGTTATTTTACATTAGGAAAGCCATACATAATAACCTCCCTTGTCCAGAAAGCCATACATACTAACCTTCCTTACCAATCTAAACAGGCAGCTAAGAGGGTTAATTAATACTTCAAAGGCTAAATTTGAAGAAAAAAATAGCTTTTCAGGCAAAGGACAACCACAAAGCTTTCTACAGATATGTCTGTATCCACAGGGGAAATACACAACAGTGAACAGAACTTATTGCAAATGGCATCATCCACACTGAACTGGAGGCCATTGCCAACCCCCCCCCCACTCTGCCCCTGATAGTACAAAATAAATATCACATAACACAATCCCACCTACCATTACTAGGGAACAGGTCATCAATGCACGATGTGGTCCGAAACATCCCAGGATGTTTAATAAATAGCTTGAAACATGACATCTGGTCCACTTAAATCACTTTTCAACTGGAGCCTTCAGTCAGGTTTTATGCCCAAGAAATGGAAGATGGCTAAAGTCATTCCCATGCACAAAAGAGGTACAGCCACTGATCCAGGTAACTACAGGCCCATAAATCTTACCAGCCTCATATTTAAGGGCATGGAAAAAAATCATCTTGGTCATGATAAATGTAGCCATAGGTAACCTGCAAACACTAGAGCCATCACAAGTTGGCTTTGGTAAAGGAAAGTCATGCCTGCTAAATGTGGTGGAGTTTTTTGAGAGGGTCACCCAAGTACTGGATGAAGGTAAGACTGTGCACACAGTTTGGCCAAGGCTTTGGATATAATACCCTACTCAGGCATTATAGACAAGCTCACTAATTTGGGTATAAACCCTTTTATCACCCATTGGAAAGCCAACTGGTGCACTGATAGGATTCAAGTGGTCAAAATAGGTGAGGTCACCTCCACTAAGAGGCTAGTCACTAGAGGAGTTCCCCCAGGGATTGATACAGGACCTGCTCCTTTTTGACATCTATTTATCTGAAATGGTAGCAAATGCTGAAAGTTTATGGCTGTCTAGGTTTGCAGATGATTACAAGATAGGGGTTATCATCAACTCCCCTACAGAATGTTCAAGACATTCTTCAAGAAGGTCTATCTCTGACTAACAAATAATGCCAAAGCCATGGTCTTAAACTCAATGCTAAGAAATGCATAATTGTACCATTTGGGAAGCCAACCATCCCAGCTAATTGCTATGTTGATAAAACTCCCCTTAGAGTTGACCCAGTGGTCAAGGATCTGGGTACGTACATAGACAGTAGTCTTACCTTCAACCAACATGAGGCCACAGTGGTGAGGAAATCCTTTTATGTTGTACAACTTATAAGTAAGGGCATGGCATCAAGTTCTAAAGAGGTCATATGCAGCAACTAGAGTGACTTCAGAGGTTCCTAGCATGAAGAATACAAGGAGTAACAAACCTGCCTTATACAGAGTGCCATAAAGCCTTTTTCCTCTACTCAGCCTTCTATACATTGCTGAAGGGTGATCTATGACTGGCTTGCAAGGCATCTACAAACTCCACACTTATGCATCTCCTACATATTCATAGTTAAAGAGTACCAGAAATACAAGATCTAGGGACCTGAATTTTATCTGTGACTTAAACAGAACATGCTGGAGAAAAAGATATGTGTCCTAGAGACTGCTCCTCCTATGGAATAGGCTTCCTGTCCATGTGAAGCTAATTTAATCTATTATCCAGTTTAAGTGCAACCTCAACTAGTGGATGGAGAACAGGAAATTTACATTGGACCTAGCTCCTATGTCCCTTATGGACAGAGGTAGCTTATAGATTCTTGGCCCTCAATGTTCTATTTGGATACAGGACATCATTATTCTTTCAGGAAAAGGTGGCTAGGTTTAGAAATGTCTTCCTGGGTTGTTAACCTAACAATCTATGAATCTATGAATTTATGAATCATCCTTTGTGGAGGTAGAATGCTGCTCAGTGCAAGGCATGTACCTGTCTGTGACACATATTCAGAGAGATCCATAATGTCTCTTTTCATATAGTCCAATAAAGTATGTCTCAGGTCATTTTCACCCACATGAACTATGATAAAATCATACCGGTACCTGAGGTGCCTTGACCTGAGTGCATGCATGATATTGTGGATCCTACCTTCAGATAAGCAATTAACTACTATCTTCTTCCTGTCCATCTTGGTGAGAGGAGTATCTGTGTGTCATACAATAGAGTCCCCCATGACAAGAGTACTATGTAAAGTGTTTGCATGCCTTATGGGCTTTGTTTTTGGGGATCATTGGGTTTAGGCTTATGTGTGGTGTTAGGTTTTAGTGTGTGCTTAAGTGATTGCTGAGGGCAGGTGTTACAGTTTGATGGCCTAGGAAATCCTTGAGGTTTGGAGAGGTTTCTTTTTGTTGCCTCAGCATAAGAAGGTCTATGTGTGTGGTGAGCAATAAGTATGAATGATGTAGTATGTGTGTTTTTGACAGCCTTGTTTGTAAGCAAGATTTTTACATGTAAGGAAGTTATGTATATACATCTCTCGCATACTGTGTTACTTTCTTTTAGGATTAAAAGGCTGTCTATGAACATGAGACTATTGTTACATTGTGTCAGGATGTCCATATCTACTAAGCTGGCCACAGAGACATTAGTAAACTGCAAATTCATGTTCTCAGGACCAGTATTAGGGTTAGGCTATTGTGGTTTAGGGCCATGGTTTTACAGGGTTCACCTGAGAGGTGTCTAGGGTAAAGGCTAGATGTTAGTGCTATGATGTTAGTACTGCATGACACTAACTAGCTAAGCCCTAAGCTCAGCTTCACACACGGCATTTCTCTGTTACGAGTTAAAGTCCAAAGTACTAACTTTATAGGTTTGCTACTCTGCAGGGTACTTCTAACCACCACTGAGCAGTGAACAGCTTTGCAAAACTCTGTCTAATTTATAGCAGCCAGAAAAAGCTGAAAACTAATTCCTGTGCTCACTGACCAATAAATGACTATACTTTAAGCTCACTGGAGTGCCTCCCAACTCAATGAGACCAGGTAAACACCTTCTGACACAAGACAGATGATCCTGGAACTTCTTAATGTAAAAACACAGAACAAAGGTAGCTCTCAAGGGCAGATTAGCACCCAGCTACGTCCCTAAAAAGACCTCTGGCTGATGAAACAGTCTCACTTTAATCCTGTGTGTTTCTCAAATTGGATTGACCAAACTACTTTCTTACCTTCACTAGACTAGCAGCCCCAGTCTTCTTATTGTAAAAGCACACTTTGATTAGCCAAAAGTGAAAAGGTATCAGAAGCAAATCAAATAACTAGCCGTAACAAGTAATTTTCACTTTAAGCCTCCCTGTGCATTTCCCAACTCAGACAGACCAGGATACCTTTCTATTCCGACTAGAACTGCATTCTCAGCCTTCTAAGTGTAAAAACACTCTTTAGTTAGCCAAATGTGAAAGGTATCAGAAACATGTCTAGCAGCTAGCTACAAGTAATGGCAAGGTGATTCAAAGACAGAGAAGACATTAAGGAACACAAACACTTTAGGGCAATTTCAAAGTACACAAACAGTCTAAGGGGAGGGCATTTCCAGTTTCTTCTGTCAGTAGCCAGTAAGATAAGCAGAGGGGATAAGAATGGGAGGAGCTTCTAGGGCCAGCTATACAGTTGTGGCAGGTAGCCCAAAAACCTACAAATGGTGGATTGCTTGTGTGATATAAAATACTGGGGGGCATTGGGTTAACACAAGAGGGTCTATTTACAGTTAGTTACAACAAACTCAGAAAAATTCCCAGGCCCAGCAAAGAAACCAAAAAGCAATGCAGATAATATAAATGCCTTAAATTTATAGCTTTAACTTAGATAAAAAGCAAAAAGTTTGTTTAGGACATTGGTTATGGAAATTATGTTTTTTTCATATTTTGCTAAATAAACTTTGGAAGGGAACATGTCAGTGTGCCAAGTAATACCTCATTTTGAAGACAGTATTACTCCTTACAACATGGTAAAAGAGTACAGATATCACAGTTTGTTTAGTCTTGTAGGATTATGAAAATTATACATTTCCAATACTTCTCATTATTATGCCCATATCTTTGCAAGGGAGAATGGTGATGACACAAATGATGCATCATTTTGATGCTGACATTGAGCCACACAACTTGTACACTATGTAGCCCCTGTCTGTTACAGGTGATGAGATATTATGCTTTGTTTATTTATCGATTATGAGAAATATAATATTAATTATATTTCTGTGAATATCTCCATAAAGAAGCATGTAATGGCTAAGGTATCATTTTAAACCTAACATTCAGACAAACAATTTACGTGGTACATTGACCAAGAAATTGTGCTTTGCTTTCCCAAAAAGGTAAAAAAAAATATGCACAATATCAGCATTCCTTGGCAAATATTTAGTAATGACTTAGATACGCACTATCATCATTTACACTGTTGGAAAGGTCCATGTCTGCTGAACAACTTTCGCATTTACATTTTTAATCTAGCTATTATGGTTAAAGAGTTATGGTAATTTGTTTTCTGTATGGTATTACAAATGATTGATTTGAAAATGTGTTCAGGCTGCACTGTTGATCTATGGTGGATGTAAGCAGGCAGCATTTTCTGAGCTGCTCCGAAGTGAATGAGTTAAGGTTGCTTTGAGTTTTTTTTTTTTTTTTAACTACGTTGGTAGTTTTGTCATGTTGACATTGCCTAAATATTCTGTAAGGGGTTGGATAAAGTTTTAGCCAATATCCAAAAGCCCAGGTGACAGGTGCAGACTTAACCATGACCTCCTATACTGTTAGATGTTGGATTCCCATGAAGTGACAAAATAACCTAAGCTAATTGTTAAAATCAATCATTTTCTGTTTATACTGTGACATCATCATTTAGCTACAGTTCTTGTTTGACTTGTTGTTCTCTGCCTGACTATTGCTGATCTCTGTCTGCATTTCATTTTGGATTGAAGTTATTCATTTAAGATTTTGTTACTTCTATTTCTTTCCTTTTCTTATATTGAATTTTGTTTTGTTTTAAGGTTTTTGTTATTTTTGGAGTTTTAAGAGGTCTTGGCTAGGGTCAGTTAAAAAATAATTGTTTTGCAGACAGTGAATAACATCCAGCTAATTAGTGGGAGGAGCTGAGAAATAGCATTCTTCCTCATTTACCTACAGATATTTAGTGGCATCTTTATTTAGCTGTAGTGCTTGTTTGACTTACTGTTATTGCTGATATTGCTGTAGTTGCCTCCATATTGCTGATCTCTGTCTGCATTTGATTTTGTGGGCTCTGTTGCTGTTATAAATATGATTTTGGACACTCCTCCCAGTCTCAACTCATCAGCTCATTCTACTGAGCACTGACAGATCAGCTGGAAAGCCCCTCCACTTTAGTCTCTTAAACTTGAATTATTTTCCCTTTCCTACCTTCCCAGGCACTAAAAATAATTGCACTTTATTCTGCTGCTTTTACTGTATTTCTGCGTCCTCCTACTTTATTTAGCTTTTTGCTACATGATCTTAAAGTGTTCCGTTGCATTTAATCTTCTGCATTTATTAGTGCTTGTTAGTAGCCTTATTACATTGCAATTGTTATTCTAAGCCTCTTAGTTTTGATTTAAGAACTTGGGCTCCAAACTAGTTAATCTGATGTTGTAAATCTTTATTTATTCATTACCATTAGGACCATAAGGACTTCGGTTCCATCCTTGGAGCCGATACATTTGTTTCCAAGCTCGCACCAGCCAAAAACTCTCAGCTAAGACCTACCCACAATGCTTGTCTCCTAGTTACTCCAGATCTTGTTTGCCGTGTTCCTCATCAGACATGCTAGCCATCTCTCTCAAAGCTAAGTGAAAATTTGTGATTTTTTATATAGTTTTTCCTCAAATTTCTTATTTTTTAGTCAATTTAACTTTTTATCACTGTCGCCTATAACCTACTTCTATTCCCTACCCTTTACCTTGGTAATCAAATTTCTACCATCGTGGGTACTGTCCCTCTCTCCTGCCTTTGGTAGGCCTTTCCTTACCACTTTTGGTATTTTTTTTTAATATCATTGTTGGTATTCTCTCACCTTTTTCTCTCTCTTCTTTTGTTTTTTATATTAGGATATCCTTGTTGCCTTACTATGTCAGACAAAGCTAAGTTGGGGTTTAAACTGTGTGACAAGTGTGGGCTCCTATGACTGTACCTGCTTTGGAACCATCCCCGGCCATGGTGCCGATAGTTTCTTTGGCTCCATCAGCTCCTAAAGTCGAATATCTGCCAAGGACAAGATACTCTCCAACTTACGACCCTTTTCTGGGGCAGAGGTTTAGCTCTTTTCTAGAAAGACTTGATTCTCCTTCAGCAGCCTCCTTTAGATCCACCAGGAGTTTTTCTGAATTAGACCTAGTGTGGGTTGTGGACCAGGCTCTAGCAGCTAGGGGATTGCCCATTCCAGCTAGACCTTCCATCCCTCTTGGCTTGGAATCTTTTACTACATCTTCCACTGTTTATCCTCCTCTGGCCTCTGCCCAGGTCCCGGAGACCTCAGTACCGATGTCCACCCCGGTGCATACTGTCTTGGCTCTGACAGCAGGTTTCTCCCCTGTCAGCACCGAACACCCTTGCTGCATCAGCTCTGGTGGATCCAATGCTCCCTCGTAGCAGGGCTTGGACCATCCACACCTTGGTACCTAGCCCGGTGCCTATTTTCTTGCTGGTATCATCTATGTCCATGGCTCTGATGGCTTCCAGTCCTCTTGAGTGCCTCAATTGGAGGTGGGCTCCTCAGGGCAGGGTGTGACCCCGGTTCTGAGGTTGTCCTTCTTGGTACCGGGCTCCCATCCCTACTCAGGTGGGCCTGCTTTCCAGGCGATGGAGAGGGTCCTTGCCTCAGCAGGCTTGCAGTCAGCATCAATAACATCAGCATCAGAATCCCCCCTAGCATGCAGCTGTCCCAACCCCCTGTTTCAAGATCCCAGGCACGGGAGCCGCAAGACCCCCCCTTTGAAGGGAACCCTGTCTCCGGTGTCCTCCTCAGAGGATCCCACTGGGGAGCCACCTCAGAAGAAATGGTGCAAAAGGAAGCACCTTGATTCCCTGGAGGAATCTATCACCGAAGACACTGATTGTGATGAGAGGGAATGGTCCCCATGGTCTCCCCCAGACAACATCTCATTTGGAGACATTCTCAAAATCCTCAAGCAGCTGGGAGACTGGAAGTCCTCTAACCCTTCTTCTGAGGAATTGGTGTTCTTGCAGGCCTTCCATGCCCTGTCATCTACTTCCTGGGTGACCCCACAGGCAGATGACCTTGTTAAGCTCATTGTGCTGCATGCCTGGAAGGCCCCAGATAATGTAGAACCTGTCCACTAGAGGCCAGACAAAATTTTATCTACACCTGACGATTAGCCCCACTGGTCCAAGCAGTTGACAGTTGATTCCATGGTTGTGGCAGTGGCCACCAAGAGGGAACTGGTAGAAGATAGTTCCACTGTCCATCTCCCAAACAGGAAGTCTCAGACTATGAACAGACAAGGGAGGTGGACTTATGCTTCAGCGACCTTCGCCATTCAGTCACTGAACTATCTGGCACACTTCACTCACTTCCAAAGAGATCTAATTTCTAAAATGTCTTCCTCTTTGGTGGGGGTACTGCCTGATGAGGTGCGTGACACTGTCGCCTTGCAGCTAGCTACCCTTGAATCCATCTCTAACTCCTTGATGCATTTGATATCTCACATCACCGAGGGGGCAGCTTGAACTGCTGCATCAGGCATTGTCATGAGACGTAATGCTTGGATGCGGTTGTGTGACTTTGCAGACCCCTTTAAATCTTCCTTCGTCAATGCACCTGTCAACGAATCTGCACTTTTTGGACCCAAAGTATGAGACACACCTGCACAAAGTGAGAAAGATGGAAAGACCTTGTCTGCTGTGGGCATACACTTTTCCAACCCCCAGAGGTCCTACTCCAGGAACCAGAAGGGAGGAAAAATGTGGTTTAAGAAATCCCAAGGATCTTTTTATGACACTCAGGGCAGAGGGGGCAACTCATCTGGAAGATGCCCCTTTTGGGGTACAGGGGTCCATGTAACCAGCATGCCAGAGATTCTTTCTCCAGAAGACCCTACCAGTGCTCCTGAGCAGTGGCCCAATTGCTTTCCTTTGGAAGCAGTCGGGGGTCATTTTTCTCTGCACCTACCAGCCAGGCAACTTATTACTACCAATGTTTGGGTGCTGAGAATAATATCCAGAGGCTACCAAATACTATTCAAATTAACTCCCAGACCCATCAAACGAATCCCTGATGTACCACCCAATCAGAGGGAATTAGTAGCCTTAGAAATAGAAAAGATGCTAAGAAAAAGAGTCATCCAAACAGTCGCACCAGACCAGACAGGATCCGGGTTTTACTCAAGGTTCTTTTTATTGCCAAAAAAGACAGGGGACTGGAGACCAATCCTGGATCTCAGCCTGTTGAACAAATTTATCAAACCTCAAAAATTCTGGATGGTCATGGTACAGTCCATTCTTCCCTTCCTAGGCAGGGACAACTGGATGTGCTCTATAGACCTCCAGGATGTGTACTACCACAAAAAGATGAATCACTGCTCCTGGAGGTTTCTCTGCTTCTGGTTGGGAGCCAATCACTACCAGTTCAGGGCACTGCCATTTAGTCTCTCGACAGCCCCACAAGTGTTCACCAACTGTATGGCTGTTGTGGTAGCTCATCTTCGACTACAAGGATTCCAGGTGTTTGTATCTAGACGATTGGCTCCTTACCGCTCCGACCAGGAATCTCCTAGTCCGCAGCCTCTCTTGCACTCAAGGTCTCGCTTTCCACTTGGGGATTACAATCAACAAGGACAAATCTCAAATGTCCTCAACAAAGACACTGGAATTTATTGGAGCAGTCTTCAGTACAACATCCTGTCAAGCTTATTTCCCCCCTCACAGGCTTTCAAAAATAAGACACCAAATCCAAGACTTTCTTCCTCAGACCTATGTACCAGCATGCCTTGTACTGCAATTCTTAGGCTCCATAGTGGCTGCCATTACATTAGTACCACTGGCGAGGCTGCACATGAGAATCCTGCAGTGGCTCCTTTCCACCCAATGGTCGTTTTTAACTCACCCACTCGACCGCATGATATGTCTTACAAACCATTGCAAGGAAGAAATGTTTTGGTGGATGAAGCCACAAACGAATCTTTGGTGTCGACCATTCTGTCTTCCCCAGCCAATGGCCATGGTGACCACGGATGCTTCCCTGTTCGGGTGTGGGGGCATTTCCAGGGAAAGACGACTCAAGGCACCTGGTCTCCCATGAAGGCCAATTTGCACATAAATGTCCTGGAACTGAGGGCAGTTCTCTTAGAGTTGCAAGCATTCCATGCATCCCTGCCTTCTGGAACCATTGCAGTTCAGTCAGACAAAATGTCAGTCATCTGGAATATCAACAAGTAAGGTGGAACTAGGTCTTATCCCCTGTGTCGGGAAGCCATAAGGATTTGGCACTGGGTGATAGCTTCCAACCGCTTTCTTTTAGCAATGCACATTCCTGGGAGTTCCAACCTTATTGTGGACAATCTGAGCAGGAAAATCCTGATGCTTCATGAGTGGTCCCTCAACCCTGTAACAGCAAATCAGATCTTCTGACACTGGGGCAAGCCTTGCTGTGATCTGTTTGCTTCCCCCCTAAACAACAAATGCAGACATTACTTTGCCCTGATCTCCCCTCAGGGAGACCCCCCCCAAGGGACGCTCTAATGCATGATTGACCCCTGGGTCTTCTGTATGCTTTCCCCTCATTTCCACTCATTCCAAAATTTCTCCAGAAAGCTCAGAGGTTGAGAAGCAAAGTGATCCTCATTGCCCCCTATTGACCCCGTCAAGTCTGGTTCCCATTTCTATGGCCTCATCTGATTCACAGCACATGGATCCTGGATCGTTCCCAAGAACTGTTATCTCATCCTCAGGGACTGATTCATCCAAATCTCCACAGTCTCAAGCTCACAGCTTTGTTCCTCCACTTCCAGTGATTGCCAGGCTGCCTGACATCCCATCTCCTGTCTGTGAAATTCTTCTGGCTTCACACAAACCTTCCACCAGGAAAGTTTATTCTAGTAAATGGACTAGGTTTTCTATTTGGGCCAAAGATCAGAACATAGACCCCTTCTCTATGTCTATTCAAAAGATCCTTCAATACCTGATGACTCTTTTACATGCAGGAGCCTCAGTGACAATCACTGTACATTTAGCAGCTATTGTCGATTTTCATAATGGATTTGATAATTCTTCGATTATGTCACACACCCTATGCAAGACATTTTTGAAAGGAAAATTGCATGTTAAACCTCTGGTCAAGCCTCCCTTAGAACCCTGGAACTTGCCTTTGGTGCTTCAATCTCTCACAGGTCCTCCTTTTGAGCCCTTTGATTCATGTGATCTAAAGTTTTTGTCATGGAAAACCTTACTTCTAGTAGCACTTACCTCAGCAAGAAGAGTATCTGAGCTGCATGCCTTGATTGTCAAGAGACCTTACTTGATCTTCCACATGGATAGGGTGTCCCTTCGTACTGACCCTTCTTTCTTGCCCAAGGTCATTTCTGGATTTTCAATTAACCAATCTACTGACCTGCCGGTTTTCTTCCCTCAGCATTCTAATAGAGGGGAGTACCTTTTGCACACCCTTGATGTGCATCAGCAGTTTCATTGTTATTTGGACAGGACTAAATCTTTCAAGAAGATGGATCAATTGTTTCTGGCCTTTGCAGGACCCAGATTGGGTAAACCTGTTTCCAGGGTGACTTTATCCTCCTGGTTTAGAAACGTTATTACTGTTATCTACCAACAGAATAAGTTATCCTTACCTTTCAGAATAAAGGCTCATTCTACCAGATCTATGGCTACTTCTGTAGCATTTCATTCCAGAGCCTCTATGGATGATATTTGCGCAGCAGCCACTTGGGCAAGACTGCATACCTTTATATCTCATTACAAATTGGATTTGGCCTTCAGGGGATGAGCATCTTTTGGTTCTATGGTGCTCAGGAATATCCTTCATTAGGGCCACCCAGGACTCAATTAGCTGGGGACTCAGTCCTAATGGTAATGAATAAACAAAAATTTACAACATCAGATAAAGAAGTTATGTCTTACCATAACGTTCCATCTGTGTTGTAGATCTTTGATAATTCATTACTTCCCACCCTCCTCCCCCCTGCCTGGACTCCTGGTGGACTTTAGGAACTCCTAGTTAGTGTATTTGCTCAAAGAGAGACTTTTACTATTTTTCTATTACTACATCTGTTATATAGGGGTGGGCAAACTCGATCTGGGGGTAACTAGGAGAGGGGTATTTTGGGTAGGTCTTAGCTGAGAGTTTTTTGCTGGCACGAGCTTGGAAATTGCCGTATCGGTTCCGAGGACGGAACCAAAGTCCTTATGGTCCTAATGGTAATGAATGAACAAAGATCTGCAGCACAGATGGAACGTTATGGTAAGACATAACTTCTTTTTTTCCATAAGGAAGGTTTGTGGGAGGAGAGGGTAGCCTCCACCCTTCTGAGCTGAGAATTATGGATGAAGGTTTATTGTGCCTGTTATTCTAAGTGTCTTTGTTCTGATATAAACACTTGGGCTCCAAACCAGTTATTTTACATTAGGAAAGCCATACATACTAACCTCCCTTGTCTAGAAAGCCATACATACTAACCTCCCTTACCAACCTAAACAGGCAGCTAAGAGAGTTAATTAATACTTCAAAGGCTAAATTTGAAGAAAAAAATAGCTGTTCAGGCAAAGGACAACCAGAAAGCTTTCTACAGATATGTCTGTAACCTCAGGGGAAATACACAACAGTGAACAGAACTCATTGCAAATGGCATCATCCACACTGAACTGGAGGTCATTGCCAAATCCCCCCCCCCCACACTCTGCCCCTGATAGTACAAAGGAAATATCACATAACACAAACCCACCTACAATTACTAGGGGAACATGTCATCAATGCACTTTCCAAGGCCAAAAACACTCCATCAATGTGGTCCGAAACATCCCAGGATGTTTAATAAATAGCTTGAAACATGACCTCTCTGGTCCCCTTAAATCACTTTTCAACTGGAGCCTTCAGTCAGATTTTATGCCCAAGGAATGGAAGATGGCTGCAGTCATTCCCATGCACAAAGGAGGTACAGCCACTGATCCTGGTAACTACAGGCCCATAAATCTTACCAGCCTCATATTTAAGGGCATGGAAAAAAAATCATCTTGGTCATGATAAATGTAGCCAGAGGTAACCTGCAAACACTAGAGCCATCACAAGTTGACTTTGGTAAAGGAAAGCCATGCCTGTTAAATGTGATGGAGTTTTTTGAGGGGGTCACCCAAGTACTGGATGAAGGTAAGACTGTGCACACAGTTTGGCCAAGGCTTTGGATATAATACCCTACTCAAGCATTATAGACAAGCTCACTAATTTGGGTATAAACCCTTTTATCACCCACTGGATAGCCAACTGGTGCACTGATAGGACTTAGGTGGTCAAAATAGGTGAGGTCACCTCCACCAAGAGGCCAGTCACTAGAGGAGTTCCCCCCAGGGATTAATACAGGACCTGCTCCTTTTCATCATCTATTTATCTGAAATGGAAGCAAATGCTGAAAGTTTATGGTTGACTAGGTTTACAGATGATTACAAGATGGGGGTTATCATCAACTCCCCTGCAGAATGTTCAAGACATTCTTCAGGAAGGTCTATCTCTGACTAACAAATGATGCCAAAGCCATGGTCTTAAACTCAGTGCTAAGAAATGCATAATTGTACCATTTAGAAAGTCAACCATCCCAGCTAATTACTATGTTGATAAATCTCCCCTTAGAGTTGACCCAGTGGTCAAGGGTCTGGGTACGTACATAGACAGTAGGCTTACCTTCAACCAACATGAGGCCACAGTGGTGAGGAAATCCTTTTATGTTGTGCAATTTATAAGTAAGGGCATGGCATCAAGTTCTAAAGAGTTCATATGCAGCAACCAGAGTGACTTCAGAGGTTCCTAGCAAGAAGAATACAAGGAGTAACAAACCTGCCTTATACAAAGTGCCATAAAGCCTTTTTCCTCTACTCAGCCTTCTATACATTTCTGAAGGGTGGTCTATGTCTGGCTTACAAGGCATCTACAAACTCCACACTTATGAATCTCCTACATATTCATAGTTAAAGAGTACCAGAAATACAAGGTCTAGGGAATTTTGTCTGTGACTTAAACAGAACATGCTGGAGAGACAGATACGTGTCCTAGAGACTGCTCCTCCTATGGAATAGGCTTCCTGTCCATGTGAAGCTAAGTTCATCTATTATCTAGTTTAAGTGCAACCTCAACTAGTGGATGGAGAACAGGAAATTTACATTGGACCTAACACCTATGTCCCTTATGGACAGCGGTAGCTTATAGATTCTTGGCCCTCAATGTTCTATTTGGATACAGGACATCATTATTCTTTCAGGAAAAGGTGGCTAGGATTAGAAAGGTCCTCCTGGGTTGGTAACCTAACAATCTATAAATCTATGAATTTATGAATCATCCTTTGTGGAGGTAGAATGCTGCTCAGTGCAAGGCATGTACCTGTCTGTGACACATATTCAGAGAGATCCATAATGTCTCTTTTCATATAGTCCAATAAAGTATGCCTCAGGTAATTTTCACTCACGTGAACTATGATAAAATCATACCGGTACCTGTGGTACCTTGACCTGAGTGCATGCATGATATTGTGAATCCTACCTTCAGATAAGCAATTAACTACTATCTTCTCCCTGTCCATCTTGATGAGAGGAGTATCTGTGTGTCATACAATAGAGTCCCCTATGACAAGAGTACTATGTAAAGTGATGACAAGTGAGAGAGGTGGTGATGACAATGTCAGAGTTGAGTCTTTAGAATTAAAATGGCAGGTGATATTAGATGCAACAACCTTCCCTGGACTCAACGACCACATTTCCATTAAGCTCATTTTGAAACAAAGGGCTATGGTTATTTGAGTCATTTTGCTTTGATTCATTGGGGGACAAGGCTTGTAACAATTTAAACAAGGTTTCAACAAATATGTGCATAATGTGTATGTTAAAAGTCAATGCTTATAAGGAATATATATATATATATATATATATATATATATATATATATATGAACATATATGTTTTAATACATGCTTTTAAGCAAATTTTGCATGTATGTTTTATGGTTTATTTGAAAGTTATAATAGAATGTTCATTGGGATTGTAAATTAAGTAAGAAATGTGATTGGTTAATGTGCATGTGGAACTTTGTATTTAAACAATGTGATTATGAGCTCCTTTTACTCTGAAGAAACCATCAGTTGATGGTGAAAGAGCTTAGTATTTTGGAGCCTTTTAGCTCTTCATTAAAGCAGCTTGGCGCAGTCCGTGAAATTTGTGTTTTGTACATTTATTTCAGTGGTTACCCTGTTGGGTTTAGTGTTTTTTATAAGTGTCATTTCACAGCTTCATTGGCTGGTTTTTTTGAGGATTTTGATTTTTCTTTTAAAGTTTTTCTTCAAATAATTTTATGGAAGTAGTTATACGGGAATTAACCGCTTCAGTAAGGAAGCTGATGACGTTACCCACGCAGACCCAGGTGGTTGCTGGGAAGTCTTCTCAGGTGACACTGAAGGACTCGCAAGCCCAGCTATTCACATTGCATTCCATTCCAGGCTTGGACATCGAAGAAGATGGAGGTGTTACCAACGGTGAGGGTATCCAGGTTGGTACTGGAATTCAGCAGAACCAAATGGACATTCAACAGTGGTTGTCTATTCCGGATGTCGACTTCTCTGTCTCGAAGGAGGAGGGAAGGGTTTTTCCGACGCCATCTTTAAAAAAAGCAGCTTGAGCATTTCAAAACTATTTGCCGAAGATTCCGAGGTCTACAGCTGGACAATGCATTTCTTTCTAAATCCATCACTTTGAAGCAAGTACCGAAAGGGCTTAGGTTCAATAAAGTGCCGAATGAGATCAAAGTAGGATCTTCGGCCTATAAACAATTGGTGGATTTGTATGATAAAACTGGGTTAGAGATCTTGGACATCATCATCAAAAACAATATGAGTAAGTTGGAAATGCTTGAAAAAGAAATAATAACTTTAAATGAAAGTATTACCAGTGACTTATTGTTTTTTTCAGTATGTCAAACAATACAATGTTGTGCTCAATAACATTGAAAAGTTTGTAGACAAAAATGTTAAAACAAAAATGAAAAAGTTATCAAGAGATTTGTCGGACTATAAGAACAATATGGCATATAATTTTGGTCCTAACAATAACAGGGCCAGTAATAAATATGGCTCAAACAATGGGCAAAAGTACAACAACTTGGACAATGTTTGTGAAAGTAATGATGAACATCATTCTGGGGAATGCAATGATGAGCAGTTTGGTTTTTTAGAAACATCTCCAGGTCCAAGGAGATCAGAACACCTGAGAAACAAAATGGGGGGTGGTTCAGGGAACCCGTCGAACGGTTCCCATTACAATCAACAACAAGGGAACAACCGTTACGACACGAGAGGGCGGTGGTCCAACAACAACCGGAGGAGTAGATAATTCAAGGACTGGACTTTTGTTATAATGATGAAGCAATTGACATTATTAATAATGATAGCAACACATTTTTAAGTACTTTGGAATGGAATACTGATGTTGTTGATTTTACATGTGGTACCAAAAGGGTTGTCGACAGCATTTTAATGGGTGTATTTGGTTGTAATAATGATGTAGCTGAATTTAGATGTGAAGTGAGTATGAAAGCAGGCTTCACTATTTATAATTTCAGTGCTTTGGAAATAAAAGAAATGCACCATGACTTACTAGCAAAGGGGTTTACATATGTGCCTGTGTTTTGTCATAAAATTGTGGACTTGTTCACTAGCTTGAAAATATATACTAGGCAGTTGAATTTAGCTTTATATTTTAAAAGGCAAAATATACAGAGAGATTTTATTCCTTCTTTATTAACTAGAAAAAGTACATTTATTCCACCTATTGATAAAGATGTGGCATTATTTGAGAAATTATCTGTTAATAATATACGAACATATTTGGAAAGGAATAAATCTAGGGAACAAGACAACCTCATAGAGCAGGAGAGGTTAGCATTGAAAGAATTGACCACAAATAAAGAAGTTAGAATAATGAAACCCGATAAAGGGGGTGGGGTTGTCATTATGGCCCACTTTGATTATATAGCCAAAATGGAAGTTATTTTAAATGATGACAGCACATATCAGAGGGCATCTAGATGTTAGATGAATATAGCATACCAAAAAATCGATGTATTCTTAATGGACACATTGTTGGAAGGGGGGATACAAGAAAAAGATTATGGATTTTTGCTAGTTGAACACCCAATTACACCTGAAGTGTTTGGAATTCCCAAAATCCATAAAAATATGAATGACCCCCCCCCCGCCCCTTCAGACCAATAGTGGCAGCAAGGGGGTCCAAAACTGAGCTATTGGCAGCATATGTAGACAGGAATACACAAGGCTTGCTGAATAAATTTGGGCACATATTGAAGGACTCATGGCATTGTCTACAGCGGCTTAGCAGAATTGATAAGGGTGACTTGAATTGGTCATTCCTTATCATTGATGTGGTCAATTTATTTTCAACAATACCCCAAGAAGAGGGGGTGGAATATTTTAGGGAAAGCCTCTTGAGAAGTAAACATTTGACCACTGTAAAGTTGGACAATGTAGTTAATTTTATGAAACTTGTGCTCAAAAACAACTACATGATATCTGAGGGAGAAATTTACCACCAAATATCAGGGGTGGCAATGGGGGCCAAATGTGCCCCCATTTTTGCTAATTTGGTACTTCTACATTGAGAAGAAACATTTTTGTTCCCTACCCCTTTTTTTGAACATATTGTATTATACAATCGTTTTTTAGATGATATATTGATTCTTTGGAGGGGAAATGAAGATGAAGCTAGGAATTTTGCTGAATATCTAAATTCTACCACCCCGTTTCTTTCTTTTACATATAAGTGGGACAATAAAACAATAGACTTTTTGGATATAAAACTTACTAAGACAAGTGAAGGTTTGGAAAGTAATATTCATAGAAAGGAGATCTATAGTAATTCACTTTTGCATTTTTCAAGTTGCCATCCATTACACCAACGTAAAAGTTTGATCAAAGGGCAGATGGTTCGATTGTCACGTCTTATAAGTAATGATAAGATTTATCATAGTGAGATGTACAAACTAATAGGAATGTTTTTAGATAGAGGATATCCACTGAAATTGTTGATCACAGTTAAAAAAGACGTGATGAAAAGAAGGTGGACATCATTCAAACCCATTCTGGGAGAAAAAAGTGGGACTACTGATGTAATGGAAAGACTAGAACCTTCTTATTCTAAGATGTTCGATTCAATAGCCCTTGTCTTGAAATACAACTCCCTGACACCTAATATTATGGAGATTATTGGGAAGTCTTGGGATTTGGCATTTAACATGGATATGCAAAAAAAATTAGGTCAAACACCAAAAGTATTTTTTTCAAGAGGCTTTAATATAACAAATTTATTTGAGAAGCCACAAAATAGATTTACAAGTTCACAAATGTACAAATGTGGGTCTTGCAGGTACTGTAGATATATTAATGATGGACCCTATGTGGCTGTGAGGGGGTACAATAGAAGTATTCCAGGCCCGGGTAAATGTAGTTGCAACTCTAAGAAAGTGGTTTATCTTGCAACTTGTACAACATGTGCAGGGTTCTACGTAGGGAAAACTATACGTAGATTAAGGGAAAGGATAGCAGAACATCAGAGGGCTATTAAAAACAAGGACAATCACAACGTGTTGTATTTACATTCCAAGAATTGAGTCAATTTTAAAAAGTTTGTATTTTTTGTAACTGACAGGGTAATGACAAGCGAGAGAGGTGGTGATGACAATGTCAGAGTTGAGTCTTTAGAATTAAAATGGCAGGTGATATTAGATGCAACAACCTTCCCTGGAGTCAACAACCACATTTCCATTAAGCCCATTTTGAAACAAAGGGCTATGGTTATTTGAGTCATTTTGCTTTGATTCATTGGGGGACAAGGCTTGTAACAATTTAAACAAGGTTTCAACAAATATGTGCATAATGTGTACATTAAAAGTCAATGCTTATGAGGAATATGTATATATATAGGGACAAATATGTTTTAATACATGCTTTTAAGCAAGTTTTGCATGCATGTTTTATGGTTTATTTGAAAGTTATAATAGAATGTTCATTGGGATTGTAAATTAAGTAAGAAATTTGATTGGTTAATGTGCATGTGGAACTATGTATTTAAACAATGTGATTATGAGCTCCTTTTACTCTGAAGAAGCCATCAGTTGATGGTGAAAGCACTTAGTATTTCGGAGCCTTTTAGCTCTTCATTAAAGCAGCTAGGTGCAGTCCGTAAAATTTGTGTTTTGTATGTTTATTTCAGTTATATGTAAAGTGTTTGCATACCTTATGGGCTTTGTTCTTGGGGATCATTGGGTGTAGGCTTATGTGTGGTGTTAGGTGTTGCTTTTAGTGTGTGCTTAAGTGATTGCTGAGGGCAGGTGTTACAGTTTGTTGGCCTAGGAGATCTTTGAGGTTTGGAGAGGTTTCTTTTTGTTGTCTCAGCATAAGAAGTTCTATGTGTGTGGTGAGCAGTAAGTATGAATGATATAGTATGTGTGTTTCTGACAGCCTTGTTTGTAAGCAAGATTTTTGCCTGTAAGGAAGTTATGTATATACATCTCTCGCATACTGTGTTACTTTCTTTTAGGATTAAAAGGTTGTCTATGAACATGAAACTATTGTTATATTGTGTCAGGATGTCCATATCTACTAAGCTGGCCACAGAGACATTAGGAAACTGCAAATCCATGTTCTCAGGACCAGTACTAGGATTAGGCTATTGTGGTTTAGGGCCATCTTTTTACAGGGTTCACCTGAGAGGTGTCTAGGGTAAAGGCTAGATGTTAGTGCTATGATGTTAGTACTGCATGACACTATCTAGCTAAGCCCTGAGCTCAGCTTCACACACGGCATTTCTCTGTTACGAGTTAAAGTCCAAAGTACTAACTTTATAGGTTTGCTACTCTGTAGGGTACTGCTAACCACCACTGAGCAGTGAACAGCTTTGCAAAACTCTGTCTAATTTATAGCAGACAGAAAAAGCTGAAAACTAATTCCTGTGCTCACTGACCAATAAATGACTACACTTTAAGCTCACTGGAGTGCCTCCCAACTCAATGAGACCAGGT
Source organism: Protopterus annectens (assembly GCF_019279795.1). Taxonomy (NCBI): domain Eukaryota; kingdom Metazoa; phylum Chordata; order Ceratodontiformes; family Protopteridae; genus Protopterus; species Protopterus annectens. The sequence continues at coordinate 450,826,218 of NC_056737.1, read as the reverse complement.
AAACACCTTCTGACACAAGACAGATTATCCTGGAACTTCTTAATGTAAAAACACAGAACAAAAGTAGCTCTCAAGGGCAGATTAGCACCCAACTATGTCCCTAAAAAGCCCTCTGGCTGATGAAACAGTCTCACTTTAATCCTGTGTGTTTCTCAAATTGGAGTGACCAAACTACTTTCTTACCTTCACTAGAATAGCAGCCCCAGTCTTCTTATTGTAAAAACACACTTTGATTAGTCAAAAGTGAAAAGGTATTAGAAGCAAATCAAATAACTAGCCATAACAAGTAATTTTCACTTTAAGCCTCCCTGTGCATTTCCCAACTCAGACATACCAGGATACCTTTCTATTCTGAATAGAACTGCATTCTCAGTCTTCTAAGTATAAAAACACTCTTTAGTTAGCCAAATGTGAAAGGTATCAGAAACAAGTCTAGCAGCTAGCTACAAGTAACGGCAAGGTGATTCAAAGACAAAGAAGACATTAAGGAACACAAACACTTCAGGGCAATTTCAAAGTACATTAACAGTCTAAGGGGAGGGCATTTCCAGTTTCTTCTATCAGTAACCAGTAAGATAAGCAGAGGGGATAAGAATGGGAGGAGCTTCTAGGGCCAGCTATACAGTAGTGGCAGGTAGCCCAAAAACCTACAAATGGTGGATTGCTTGTGTGATATAAAATACTGGAGGGGGGGGGGCATTGGGTTAACACCAAAGGGTCTATTTACAGTTAGTTACAACAAACTCAGAAAAATTCCCAGGCCCAGCAGAGAAATCAAAAAGCAATGTGATGTAAATAGTAAGATAAGTGCAATTATAAATGTATTTAAAATGTACTACTCTGAATGTAAAAATGTGATCCAAATGTTTTTATCAGCTTGCAGCAGTCTCAGCACTGCAGATGCAGCTTCTAAATGCTTTATTTCATGCATGGGTACCCTCCATTTATCTATGGTGTGATTCCAGTTGTTCTCATTAGGGATAATATGTAATTATTGACCCTGGTATGGATAAGACCAGTCTATATCCAAATTAGGGTTGCCACCTTTTGTTGAAGCTAAAACCAGAGTAAGGCGACACCCCTTGCATCACCCCTAACCCAGCCCATTCCCATCCCCTCTCCCACCCATGTTCCACCCATTTTGTGAGGTCACCGTGACATCAGTGGATGGGAACATCCTCTTTTTTCCAGTCCTGATGCCTGCTTTTAGCAGATTTACCATGCTTTTCTGTAAAAAAAGCATAGTAAATAAGTGGATTTAACAAACTCTGACAGACTGTTTCCTTTTTTGAAACAGAATACCAAGTTTGTACAGTGTTTTCTGGACTACCGGAGAATCAATTTGATTTCCAGACAGTCCAGAAAAAAAAAAAGATAGCTGGCAACCCTAATCCAAATGGGATAGTTTATTTCAAGTACAAAAATGGAAACTGGATAGGCTTAAAATGGCTCCTGAAGGCAGCTAGCCTATTACTTACATAAAACAACTATGTAACGAAAAATAATAAAAAATGACAATATGGTCACGAACAAAAAAATACAGTTTTATTACCAAGACAGCACTTCAGCTCCACAGCAGCCTTCCAAGAGTAACAAACACTAAAGAAATCACTAATTTATATAATACATCCAATAAATTAATTAACATTCAATTGTCTAATTATAAGCCTCCAATTACATTCCTTATTTAAACCATTAGGTTCCAAAATGTTATAATTTAAAATAAATAATGTTTTTTTGTGCAACAATTTGTGTTTAACATCACAACATTCACCCAAAAGTAAATTAACCTGTTTTAAAACAGTTGCTCTCAAACAGTCTGGATTAGATGCATGGAAATGCTTAAAATGTGCACCCAAAGGGTAAGAACATATTAAGGATATAGCTAATGAAAGAATGGATATCCTTTTGGGTGCACATTTTAAGCATTTCTATGCATCTAATTCAGACTGTTTGAGAGCAACTGTTTTAGAACAGGTTAATTTATTTTTGGGAGGATGTTGTGATGTTAAACACAAATTGTTGCTTAAAGAAACATTATTTATTTTACACTATAACACTTTGGAACCTAATGGTTTAAATAAGGAATGTAATTGGAGGTTTATAATTAGGTAATTGAATGTTAATAAATTTATTGGGTGTATTATATAAATTAGTGAGTTTTTATTGTTTGTTACTCTTGGAAGGCAGCTCTGGAGCTGAAGCACTAAGTCTTGGTAATAAAATTGTATTTTTGTGTTTGTGACCATATTGTCATTTTGTATTAGCCTATTACTTACCTATGAACATATCAAAAATTGTCTCACACACCTCTTACCTTACACATCATTTGCTTCTCTTCTTCTTGCTTTCTTGTCCTGGTATCACTAACAGTAGCTTATCTGTTGTTCTTCATTCTCTGTGTTGGTCATATTCATTTAACAAGTCAAACAGATACCTGCAATAGTTATTTTGTGTCTTCAGGTAGCTATAAAAGTGAACCGTTTGTACCTTTAGATGTGGTTTTGAAGAAGCAGAGAGAAATCTGGAGTGATGATCAAATTTGTTGATCCATATTGTCAACCCTTTAGTAAGTAAAGGTGATTTTTTTTCTATGTTATGATGCCGAACAGAAGTTAATAATGCACAATAATAACAATGTCCTTCATTACTATTTTTAGAAGATTGGACATGGCCATTGCTTTTGTCTAAAGAGGGCTACACAGATTTTTGACTCTATACTGCAACTTGGGTATTTTTGTTGGACATTACAGCCCTATATCTTGAGAGAAGGGCAGAGTTTTCTAGTTATAACCACATATACTCATAGCCAGGATGCACCTCATTTGTGACTTCAGCAAAATTATTTAAATCCATTATTTTTGTCCTGCTTGTACCTTGCTTTTTTGCATCCAGGTAATATCACATTGGTCTTGGGTAGGTTGAATATTAGGCACTAGAGCAGTAATTATCTTTTTGGTAGAAGCTAAGTTAAAGAGCAGCTTATATTTATTGTGCTATCAGTGAATAAGGCTACCAATCCGATATCATCACTATACTTTATGACACTGGTTCTGCTATGGCTTTCTGTATTAAGTGCACACAAATAGAAACAATGTGTGAATGTAACACAGATCCTTGTGGAACCCATGTGACTGCTTTATGGGAACAGAAGTATAAAACGTCACCTGACTATGTCTGACTGTGTGCATGTTACCTCCTGTAAGTAGTTGGAAAATCACAGTAGCCTTCTAAAGTTGAACTTCAAAGCTTTACATTACTCAATTTGAAAGGATGGTTTGTGATGGTAATAGTCTTTTACTATGTAATCTGTGATTCAGACTGCAGTCATTTGTGCTCTGTGTTTTTGATGAAAATTATTCCGATGTTCTTCATGAGTCCCTGCATGTTCTTGAAATTATTGAATGAGTATTTTCAAATTGTGTTGCATCAGACTGGCTGTACCACTCACAATCAGGTTTTATGGGGTACTTTCATTTGTGAGCTATTCCATGGGTCAAAAGCTGGACAATGCCCAATGATGGTGTCAGATGTAATATCAAAAGCAGTGATATGTAATGATTTAAAAGAACTGAAGTTTTTTGTACAGTTATATTGGTATTGCAGCTAGAGTTTTTGGGGGGATGTATTTTGTCTAGCAGCACCATTAGGAAGCTCCAGGTATAGGGGCTTCTTGATCTTTTTTTTATAAGAACACTCAGGCTATGATCAGTGCTTGACACAATGATGTATGTTGCTCATCTTTGCGCTTGTTAGTGTGTTCACATGTGAGAGTGCGAAGTGAATAGGATAGTACATAGGTTTTATTTTAAGGTTTTCTTTTTAAACAGTTAATGAGATAAAAATGTTCTGTTATTGCTAGTCAGACATTTGCTTTTAGATTGAATAACAGAATCCCTAAAGTTATATACCTTGGAAGATTTACTGTGTCAGGGGATATTTACAAAAGTATGATTCCTGTAAAAAGTCAGAAGTGTTACACAACTAATTTGTAGTAACTGTAACAGAGTTCATCACTTATGGAATGTTGTTAAGGTTAAACTTGACAACACTGAAGATGTTTGTAGTTTCCAATATAAAAGCAGTATCTGTCATAACAGATTATTTTAGTGAATGGAATGAAGAGTTAAACGCAGAAAGAGTTAATGAACTAACTAATATGGTGAGGAAAGATGATTCTTATTCTTCTCAAAAAGATAATGATGAACTGGAAAGGGGAAATACTAACAGCATGCTTTGACTGCAGGAGAATAAGTAATACTGCATATTTACTGAGAAAGAGGAGAGTAAAACCTAGGAGCTATACATCTTTAAAGAATAAAAGGAATGACAATTTAACGTCTTTAACACAAGCCTAGAAAATAAAAGAGAAATAAGGATTCCTTTATAAATGGAAATAGGAAGAAACTGTTTCAGAAAGATGACGCAATAAGAACAGAGAACAATAAGGAACTGCGTGAGGTAAATATACCTAGCCCTCTTGCAGAAGGTGAAATTAGTATAACTCAAGACTCTGTTTTTCTGATGTAATAATATCGAACAGAATAAGGGATAAGTGTACAAATTCTGATACAGGAGTTGGGACGTTGCCTGTACCTGTGGCCGATATGGTAATCAGTGGAGTTGACAATAAGAAAAAATGTGGCAAATGTTGAATTAGGTAACAGACAATTGATTGATAAGTTAAAATGTAAGAAAAACACAAAAACAAGAGGAAAATGATGAAAAGTTAAAAAGGATGTAAGAAATATGCTTACAAAATGAATAAGAAAAGTAAGGCTAGTTAGGGAGATGCTGATATTACAAATGATTAATGCTTGGTTGTTAAAGAAGAGAGAGAACTAAGAATGTGGAAGATGTAATATTCTGGGAGGATTTTTTGCATTTTAGTAATAAATCAAATCAAATGTTTACTAAATTTATAAGGAGAAGTCTAAAGGATTTTTTTAGAAATACTCCACCGCCTACATTTAAAGACCTCAAACCTAATGCAACTATAGCGATACTTATATGCAAATGTTGAAAATATGAAAAGAAAGAAAGAGGAATTGGAATTTATTATACACCAATATAAGACTCAAATTATAGCTATAACTGCATCATGGGAAATAGAGTCTGTGTTAATATCTCATTTTACTTAATATAGTTTATAAACAACCGATACATGAGGTAGTGGTGATGGTTTTCATATGTGATTGTATAAATAGCACCCTGGAGTCTTTACAAAACATTGAAGAAATAATGACTATTTTCTTGAAGAATTTACTTTCTTTGACTGAAAGTATTGTTAGTTGAATATTGCAGGTCTAATATGGATACATTTGAACATCAAATATTTTTAAATTCACTCAAAATCCATTTGGATAAATTACCAACAATACTTCTGTGAGACTTCAATTACCCAGGTGTAAAATGGAAGAATAATTTTACAAATACATTTTTAGAATCATATATTCTAAATATGATTTGGAATAATAATAACATCTTGGACTTGGTATTAACCAACATGAGTTACCAATGGAGCATCCCCGCAGTATTATCCTCCCTTGGAAGATGCGATCATAAAGCGGTCATGTTCAAAGTTACCATCTCCCCCGACACCCCCCCCCCTCTAGCTAGGGTCAAACAAAAAAACTTCTCCAAATCTGATTACAGCCTCATGGGGGATGGTAAAAACAGCTTAACAACCCCTCCCCCTCTCTAGGAATTGGCACCGGTATCCAAAACTGTACCAAATTACTATACGGACATTCATATAGATGCATGGAATTAGGAGTACTTGACAGGATTAAATTATCCTCCGCAAGGAAGAGTAAACCTGTCTGGCGGACATCTCCAATAAATAAAATATATAACAAAAGAAAAAAACTTATTGTCCAGGACCAAGAAGGTGCAGGTGCCCAATTGGAAGCAATCTCTCCTTAGCCTAAACAAGCAAATAAGAGCACTAGTGAAATCCTCCAAAGCAAACTTCAAATACAAATTGGCCACATCTGCTAGAGACAATCATAAGGCCTTCTTCACATATGTCCGCAATCTCAAAGGAATCACCCAGAAATGTTCAGAACTAGTGGTCAAGGACACCACGTTTACAAATGCTGAAGATATAGCAAACTTGCTGGCTGACAGAGTCAGTAAAAATTTCAAACCTCTGTCCTCCCATAAGTAAATCAGGACATTCCCAGTACCTGTCCCCTTCCCCTTAAATCTAGGGATTAGGTCATCACTGCTCTCTCAAAGGCAAAAAATACAGCCTCCATGGAACCTGATAACATCCCAGGCTGCATCCTACATAAACTCAGGCAGGAACCTGCAGTACCATTAGGTGCCCTATTCAACCAAAGTCTGAGTACTGGCTTTGTCCCAGCTGAGTGGAGGACAGCCACTTCATTCCTTTACACAAAGGTGGAGCGTCTACCAAGCTGGGAAATTATAGACCCATTAGCCTAACTAGCCTGATCTGCAAGGCTATGGAACAGATTGTCATGGACCTCATTAACAAGGACAGTGGCGACCTCCTAACACTCGATCCCATGCAGTTTGGCTCTGTCAAGGGGAGGTCATGTCTGTTAAATTTGGTTGACTTTTTTGAGGCAATCACCAAAGCCATGGATGAGAGGAAGACAGTGCACACCACCCACCTTGACCTGGCCAAAGCCTTCGACACTATTCCCCACTCGGGCATAATGGATAAACTCTCTCAACTAGACATCAATCTGTATGTTACCAGATGGGTAGCTAACTGGCTCACTGATAGAACCCACCTAGTCAAAATATGGGAAACCACCTCAAGCAGTAGACCTGTATCAAGTGGAGTACCCCAGGGCTTGGTCTTGGGGCCTCTGTTATTTGGGATATACTTTTCTGAGGTGAAGACCAAAACCAGTGAGCTATGGCTGACCAAGTCTGTAGATGACTGCAAGCTGGGCACTGTCATCAGTTCCCCTAATGATGTGGACATCCTTCAAGAGGGTCTCACCCAAACAAATGACTGGTGCCAGAAACATGGCCTCAAGCTGAATACAAAAAAATGCATCATCATCCTCTTTGGGGTGAGTGATGTCCCCACAAGTTATTGGATTAATAACAATATCCTAAGCATGCAATCAGTCGTGAGGGATTTGGGCACCCAGATTGATAGCAACCTGACTTTTGACCACCATTTGCTTCCATTGTACAGAAAGCTTTCTACATGGCCCACCTCATAAGTAAGTTTATCTCATCCTGGGACAAGGAGGTCATAACATCCCTGTATTCTTCCCTTGTAAGGCCCATTATTGAGTACAATGCCCCATTCGGCATGTACCTCACAAAGCACATGCAGCAGCTGGAGAGATCACAGAGGTTACTCACCAGGAGAATCTGGGGCCTCAAAAATCTACCATATACTGATAGGCTAAAATCCCTATCCCTCTACTTTGTTTCATACAGACTACTCAGAGGTGACCTCTGTCTGGCATACAAAGTGATCTTGGACCACGTCTTGATGGGACTTCTACATATCTGCAAGTCAAGCTCCACTTGAGTAACCTGCATGTGCAGCCTCAGCCTGGTCTGTGACATCAATAGGACTTGTTGGTGGGACAAATTTCTGTCCCAAAAAGTTGGAACATGACTCCATTTGTGAAATGGACTCCCTCTCCACGATAAGCAGAGTACCTCTTTACCCCCTTTTTAAGTGCAACCTGAATAACTGGATGAGAAATAGAAAATACATCACTGGGATTCCACCTGTGTCCCTGTTGAACAGGGGCATCGGGTGCTGATTTGTCTAAATATTGGCTAAACTCTTGGCTAGGCTTATAAGGGCCTGAGGGCCAATACCCTAGTAACGTCCTATGATCCTATTAAATATATTAAATTAGTTTAATAATTTTAAACAAAAGGTGGAAATGCCCACTAGGGGTTATAACTTATCAGATCTAATTTTGGAAAATAAAGAACACTTAATAAACAACTTGCACAGGTTCCAACTTTTTGGAACTTCAGAACATGATAATATTAATTTTGATATCTGCAAATACTCAAGGATCTATATGTGTATATACAAAGGTATGCTTGCAATAAGCTAGACCTGAAACTGGTTATATAGAGACTTAGAAGTTGACAAAGTTAATGTGAAATAGATGTGGAATATGGATTGTTGAATTTTAAGAATACTAGCACCAAATATTTGGATAAAATCAAGATTAGAAAGAAGAAATGGGACTATAAAGGTAAACCTTAGTGGAACCGACAACTTGAAAAATTATTAAAGAAAAAACAAAGGTGCTACTGTATATAATATTTAGTAAAAAAGTGTTATAATGAAAGATGCTTGCATGATATAACAAAAAAGTAAAACTGTGTTTTGAAGTATAGGAATGGGATTTATGAAAACAATCTTATAAAAATGTTGATAATAATAAGTTCTTCTTTAGGTATTCAAAGGATAGATGAAGCTATAAAAAGAATGCTGGCCCGTTAAGACATGGTGAATGTGAGATTTGGAATAGAAATGAAATGTTAGAAATGTTTATGACTATTATGTTTAGCTGTGTTCCCTAGATAAACCAAATAATTTGACAGTGTAGGATAAATGCAAAGATGATTGCCCAGTTATATTGCAAAAGAAGGTTGTTGCTTCCTTAAAGAAAGTAAAAACAAATAGCTTGATGGAGCCTAGTAATTTTTTAGGCTCGTTTATTTGTTCAACTTCAGATACTATATCTCCTTTATTAATGTAGACGTACAACTGCATATTGCAAAATGGTATTTTACAAAGTGACTGGAAAAATCATGTGTAGTCCCAATATGTAAGGGAGACTGTAAATATGAGAAGATTAGTTATCTTCCTATAATTTACCATGTAATTGGGGAAATTCTTTGAGCAATGTATAATAAAGAAACTTTCAGATACTCAAAAATATGGACCTCAGTTGGATTTATATCATTATGCCTTCACTGGACAAATTAAACTTTATTATAAGGTATCAACATTAAAGGATATGGGTAAGGTATGAGTTGCAGTTTACTTGGATGTATCCAAACATCTGACACTTTAAGGCATGAGGATATAGTACAATGTTTAGAAGAATTGCAAGTTGTTGTTGTGTCTTTTGGCTTTTCCCAGTTAGGGGTCGCCACAGCGGAAATCCGGTCCGCTAATGATTGGCGGTAGATTTTTAGGTGCCGAGTTGCCAGCTCTGACGTACAACCTTCAATGAAGGTACGCCCATTCACACATGTCTCCACACAGAGGACGCTTTAGCTGAGAATTGAACAGGACAATGTCTTACTGTGAGGCAACAACTCTACCGCAGCACCACCAGCGAATTGCAAGTACATTATTATATATTAGAGAATGGGCAAACTGTACATTAACACCATGACTGGAGAACAAACGTTCTCCAGCAGGGTATTAATGTACAAATAATGCCCTCTGATAAACAAGTCTGCCACTTCAAGGCAGCATATCAAGCTGCCATGGAGCTTGGACTGAAAAAAAAAAACAGCCCCCATTGTTTTATGCTCGCTAAATAGTGGTCCTAAAAAAAAGGAGAGAGACTGTGTGTTTCTGTGTGTGTGTGTGTGTGTGTGTGTGTGTGTGTGTGTGTGTGTGTGTGTGTGTGTGTGTGTGTGTGTGTGTGTGTGTGTGTGTGTGTGTGTGTGTGAGAGAGAGAGAGAGAGAGAGAGAGAAAGCGAGAGTGATCTTATGTGACTGAATGCGTGTATGAAAGTAGAAGAGACTGTGTGCATGAGAGATTGAGAGAGTGAGAGCGATCTTGTGTGAGTGAGTGCATGAATGAAAGCAGAGGAGACGGTGTGTGTGAGAGAGACTGAGAGAGAGTGAGAGCAATCTTGTGAGAGTGAATGCTTGTATGAAAACAGAGGAACCTGTGTGTGTGAGAGATTGAGAGTGAGCGCAATCTTATGTGAGTGAGTGTGTGCATGAAAGCAGAGGAGACTGTGTGTGTGTGTGTGTGTGTGTGTGTGTGTGTGTGTGTGTGTGTGTGTGTGTGTGTGTGTGTGAGAGAGAGAGAGAGAGTGAGAGAGAGAGAGAAAGCGAGAGTGATCTTATGTGACTGAATGCGTGTATGACAGTAGAAAAGACTGTGTGCATGAGAGAGATCGAGAGAGAGTGAGAGCGATCTTGTGTGAGTGAGTGCATGAATGAAAGCAGAGGAGACGGTGTGTGTGAGAGAGACTGAGAGAGACTGAGAGCAATCTTGTGTGAGTGAATGCTTGTATGAAAACAGAGGAACCTGTGTGTGTGAGAGATTGAGAGTGAGCGCAATCTTGTGTGAGTGAGTGTGTATGAAAGCAGAGGAGACTGTGTGTGCATGTGTGTGTGTGTATGTGTGTGTATATGTATGTGTGTGAAAGCAGAAGACACTGTGTATGTGTGTATGGGAGAGAGAATGGGCTCTATGTAAAATTGTTGTGTTTTACTTGGTTATTATTTTTTTAAGCACTGTATTATTTTTATATATGTTTGATGTAAAATGTTTCCTCAAAACACCATTAACTTATACTACAGCAAGTTTGAAACATTAGACAGAGGAACTATTTTACATTAAAATATATAAAAATAATATAGTACTTAAATAAATAAGCAAGTAAAACACAACAATTTTACAGAGAGACCATTCTCTAAGCATAATAATGTGATTCAGGGTGTGTGTTAGTGTATAATTAATGCCCTTCCAGGGTTGTAGAGGTGGGAGCTAATTACACATTAACACACACCCTGGAGGGCATTATTGCTCACATAAAGTGGTAATCAATTGGCTATCTGACAGAGAACTATGTATAGTTCTTTTGGGTAGTCAGTCAAGTTGGTAGACCTTATCCAAGGTTATTCCACAAGTATTTTCCACAATGACAACTTCATTCAGTTTCTGGACTATACTGTATGCAGGTTATTGTAAGGCTGTAATGGAAATATGTAACCAACATGATCCAGCTATTTATCAAACAGTCTAAGACTCATTTTTAGTTGACTCCAGTCATATTGGAAAGAAATGTAAATTCTGCTGGTAAGGTCCCACTGCACTGATACCTCATTTCTATGAATATCTGTTAACCTAATTCCTACTCATGCAGGATTTTGTCAAAACTCTATCCAGCTGCTCACCAACCTAATTTCTTTATAGAGTGTTTAGTACATTAATAGTCATGAAACTCCTTAAAAAAATCTTACCAAAAGTATACCTTTCTTTATCTGAAAGTTTTTCTGTTGAAGCTCCCTTACTCATATTACAAATCTGTCTCTTAACATGTCTTCCTAAAACAGGAATAAAAGCCAGCATCTCAATGATTTCTAAAATGTGAAGTTCATAATATCTTGGAGATTTCAAGTTTCACAACCTTTATTAGCCTTGGAAAACATTTGAAAAAATAATTTAAAAGTAGCTGTCTGACTGTGTCAACTATGCCTCCTTCCAAAAAAGAAATTAGCATGACTTTTGCTCATAGGTTCATAGATGTTTACTATGCTAACGACCACAAGGGCATTTTTAAGCCTAGCCATGAGTCCCAAATCTCTGACAAATTCTGACAACCTTAATAAGTGTAAGCAGGGGCTTGGGAGATGAACCATTTATAAGTTGCCTGTATCCATTAGAGATACAGGTGCCAAACCAGGGATGAATTTCCTGTTCAGCTTACAGCAACCCTGCTGCACTTTTTAAATTAACCAAAAGTATTCTCAGTAATATGGACTCAGCACTACTCACTAGTGCATTACATTAGAAGCTCATATTTAAGGTCCGTTAATACTAAAGAATACAATTATGACTTTGATAATGGACCATTAAGATATCCCAGAAATATATTTCCAGAAAAATAGTATTAGTCAAAGTATGTGCCTAATATTCCAGTGAATGCTTCATCTCTAAAAGGCTTCCACTGGGCTCAGTTTTGGGCCTTCTCTATTCACTTCTCATCATATCTTAAATTTACTAAGCCTTAGAAAATGCATTTCTGAGATAATAAATCCCCAGTGATCTCTTAGAGTTCCAAAGAGGTAAGTTAATGCCCAACGGAACCTGCTAAAAGATAAGAGCACCTATTAATGTCTTGACATTAGTATGCCAACAGAGACAAAATTATTCTGGCACCTTTTCTTTCATTGGCTAACTCAACAATGGGAGCAAGAGTTTATATCAAAACAGCCATTTGAATGCAGCACATGGTGGGGGAGCAATTCTTTCCTCTTTCTGCTCTTTTCTTGTTAAGCAATGCTCTTTACATATCATCTGCTTTGAGCAGGAAACACTTAAAGGACCAATATTTCTACTAGTTCACACTTTATGACATGAAAGAATGCTTATTTTAGGCAACTAAATAAATAGCTTAAAATATAAACTCTGACTATATGTCTGTATGTACATATGTCTATGTATTTGTGCGTATCTCTGATGTGTCTTTGTATATGTGTGTGTGTGTATGTCTTGTGTCTGTCAAGAGTGTCTGTGTCTTTCTGTGTATAGTTCTGTGTTTGTGAAAGCCTGTGTGAAACAAACAGTGGGCAGGGATTGGCACTATACATTGTATCGGCAAATAAAATGTCATATTTCTGTATGTCTATTGAGGTACAACCTGAATTGAAAGCATTGTGAGGGATGAACTATCTTACATTAAAGTCCTATACATAACGCTTATTTTAATAATAAAAAAATATAAGACCAAAAAACATATACACAGGTAGCCTATTTTCTGTTCCCAATAGTGCCCTCCAGGATGAGCTCTACAGAGGACATTATGGACCCTGCAGGGGTGGGAAGGTCTTCTGCCTGGTGTATCAGACCTCACAAGACACCTTGTTAGTCCATTATTTCCCTGTAATGACCACCACGTTGTGTTGAAAGTTTTTTTTGTGTTGGCATGGATATACTTATTGTAGTTAACAAAAAAATTGAAATCAAAACAACACTTCATTCAACAGACACATGTTCCATACACAACAGGAACTTCATCAAAATTAAAATAATCAGTTGTGATGTCCTTTTATAGAAAATATTGCTTCAAAACTATCCCACTTAAAGGTACATGTGCTATACAAAATAAAAACAAATTTTAAAATGTTGGTATAAATTTATTTGTAAATTGTTTTTAATAAATGAAACAACAATCAAAGAAAGAGCTTAACTCTTTTGTGGATTTTTTATGTGTTTTTCACTTAGAATGTCTTGCTATTAAATTACATACATTTTTTTACTTTTTGATTGCAGTTTTTACTGTTCCATGTCTGACGAGTGGTCAAGTGCTGTTCTGCAATTTTGGTATTAATTGTTGCAGCACAGACTGTACACAAGTATAGTCACCGTAGTTTCCCAGTTGTCTGGGATTAAATGAACAGCTAATGAGAGTTTCAAAATGTATGCAAGTGATTTAGTAATATAGCTTGATGCCATTGTAAGGGCTAAAGTCCCTGTCGCTATACTCAGTATTATATAGACTTCTTGGAAGAGACTTATGCCTGGCTTACAGAGCAATCTCTGACCCAAACCTAATGAATTTGCTGTACATCTGTAAATCAAATGGGACTAGAGCTACCTATTCCAGGGACCTAAATATGGCCTGCAACTTGAATAGAAGGTGGTGGAGGGACAGATTTGTCTCCCAGTGACTGCCACATTTTTGGAATAGGCTGCCAATTCATGAGGCACCTCTGTGACACTGCTCAGAAGGAACCAGGATGAGTGGATGGGACACCATAAATTCTTACCAAGGATAGCACCCACAACCTTCCTGGACATGGGCAGTCATTACTAAATACAATCCTGGGTATTGACTAGACCATCTATGATATTACATTGGGATGAAATGGCTAGGCTTGTAATAACCTCCGGTTCAATAGCCTAGTAAGCTCCTATGATCCTATGAATTAAAAGGCCATCCTTATCAAGTGATGCATTGTCAGAGGGAGAAAAGTGTAGTGATAAACTATTGTGATTATATTTTGGAAGCAAAACATTACAAGCAAGGTTGAAAAGACTATATGTTATTGTTTGGTGTGATTGAGAAAGTGGCTGAATAAGGCAGGGCTGTGATAGATTTAGGAGGTGATTGGTTAAAATGTTGGTATGGTTTCAGGAGTAGAAGAGGGGCAAGATATCATTTACAGCTTTAGAACTCAGAATTTGGATGCCACTCTCTTTAAGACGCTTCTTTGTTTCTTTGTATTTTGTGGCAAGAACTTCCTGGAATTACCAAATAGTGCTCCTTGTCTATTTTTCCAAATAAACAGCTTGGCAGTTTTTACTTGCGTTTCACTTCATGTTTCATATTGTATTTTCTTTGTGATTCAGAGTGGTTTATAGCTTTTTAGTGTTTTTTAATTCTGCACTATGGGTGCATATTCAGTTTTGTTATTTCCTGCAGTATGTTAATGAGAGATAACAATGTGCTGCTCAGATTTACTGGACAGTATGGAGTCCATTATGTTAGCGCCAGTTTGCTAAGTAATGAAACCTCAGTTAAGAGTGAGAGATGTAACCCTTCGCATTGTGATGGACAAAATGAAGGCATTGTGACATGGCTAGATGGTAAAAGCTTTTCTTTTCTCACATCTGTTTGTAATAATGAGTGTTGTAGTACATTTGACTGGCATAAATTAGTTTCTGCCACTAACACACATAGGTTGTTATTCAAGCTGCCTATTCTATTTTCTTTCAAGTTTTTTTAGAGTAGAAAGTTATTATTTGTACTCAAGGCCACAGTTTATTTATGAGGTTCTAGGAGTTTGGATAATTGGGATCCTAGAAGAAGTTAAAATAGAAGAATAATCTACAGATGTTACTGGTTATTGTTTGAATGTATGAGAAATAAGTAAAGCCTTTGCATGAGAGTGTGTGTCTGTCTGTGACCCCACATAATAATCTTTTCATTCAGTTTAATGTTGTTTCATTAAGCTAATCTGATTATGATTTGCTGAAATGCAACATAATCAGATTAACTATTACCACTAAGTCAACCCAAAGTTACTTGCTCTCCTGACTCTTGAAAAAATAAACTGTGAATCAAATAAGAACAGTTAATTCTAAAATTTGTTGTTACTCATTTTAAGCATTTTCACAGGGAGCTTTGCCCCTTCACCCTACTATATGGGAGGGCTGTAGCCCACATGCACTATTTATGTATACAAACTTCAAAAGTGCTATACCATGGAGAAGGGATAATCTATTGAGATAGGCTTTAGTATACATTCTCTCACATCAATACCTGCAGTTACTTTATTTTGATGATCACAGCTGTGGTTCTTAGTATTTCAACAAGTATGCCCTGAAAACAATTGTAACAACACAAATGCAATCAAACAGGAGGGTTACTGCATATGTCATAGGAGCAAAAAAAAAAAAAACAATCATGTTACCAATGATCTAAATATCTGCAAGTAATAAAACCAGAATGACCTGTAAGCCCAGCAGTTATATCCTAAATTATCACTTCTAGTATCCAAACGGGCTGCAAAAATCAGTAACTGGAACCAAAGTACATTGCAGTAATGGTAACAGGAATTATATAAAATGTTGGAGCAGCAGCGCAAGCTTCCAGGTATCACCTGGAAGTTTTAGTGAGTATACCTTGTAAATCAAATATTATTGCAGGTTTTCAGAAGCAGAAGTACCTTGGGGCATGTAACAGCTATCTCAGTGGCTTTGGGGGAAAAACATTAAAATCATAGAAATAGAATCATGGCAGAGTTGAGTATGTTTATGAGGTCCTGTTAAAACTGAATAAGATAAATGGAATGAGTGACTCACTGGCATGTTGTTCTGAAAAGATAAAAAGGTGAATATACCAGGCATTTTCTTATTTTATTAGTTGCTTTGTGGGAAGCCATTCTTGACAGGTATACACTTGGGATAGCTCCCTTTTCTTTTCTTTTTTTTTATTTTCTCTCAGTTAGGGTATTTTCTTCTGAAGGTCCTATGTTCAGAGGTATGCATGCCTTCCACCATGCACATGACATCACTGCATGCTTTCCACTAGTGCACACAGTGATGTCTTGTGCCATACCATAAGAATGTGCATAGTGTACTGACCCCCAATTCATATCAACCACAGAGTGAGTACACTTGTACAAATCAGGACAAACAGTAAAAGAAAACCGACTGTTGCCAGTGCACATAAATATGTATATGTTGACATTACAGAGAACTCCAGCAGCAGTTGCAACAGTCTATGTACAGATGGAAGGTGGGATGATAATTACTACCCACTGAGGAGTGCCCCTCTCATGAATGATATAGTAAGGACATATCTGCTGTATTTAATATTTGACAAACTGGTACTTTTGTGACTCAGGAGAGTATACAGGAGTAATAAATCCCCTACAGAAGAAGGAGGAGGAAGATGACCAAAAAACGAATGCTCACAATACTGTCTTGAAGGACTGAGGCACCAAATGAGGCCTGAATCCTAGAGTTATGACCCTGGTATTAATCTTCTGTAAATATGTAAACTGCCAACCAGTGACCATGACAAAAGTGCACACAGTCATGCTTCTTCTAGAGTGGCCTGTAACAACATTTGCCAGTAGTCAGTTCACCACATGATAATAGAAAATAATGCAATTAAAAATCCAGTTACAGATGGTTTGTCTGGCAAATGCATGTTCTTCCCTCAATGCAACAAAGGAAACAAAACACTCATTTTATCTTCCAGAACTCATACACTCAGTTCTGGCAGAACAGGTGAACCATATCCCAAATACAAAAGGTTCTTCTTCTCTAATGATTTCTGTTTCCAAAAAGTAAACAGAGATAACAGGGAGATAAACTGAGTTGTTAAAGGACAATTGTGACACCAGTTTTGGGATGAAATAAGGGTTGCTGTAAAGGGCACTCAGTCCTTAGGAAAGAAAAAATGCAGCTCCTTGCAACTAATGGCTGGATCTCCAAGATCCTAAAAGTAGAGATTATGGTCAACAAGGAAAGTATCTTCCAAATATGGACTTCAAAATCATTAGCCTTACAGACATAAACCGTGGGCAGACATAGTTGTTGGTCAGGATTTTAAAGTGCAAAGAAGGTAAAGTAAAGGCTTCCTAAAAAGTGCATAAAGATGACAACCATTTAAAATTACCCTAAATTGCCAATGTTGGGTACACACATGTCCTTCACAAGGTCATGATGTTCAGAAATAATTACCATATTGGATAACTGAGACCAGATTCTATGGTTGCCTTCTATAAGTCATAAGCAGTTACATACCACTCAGCTGAGTAGCATGGGCTACTTTTATGTTCAGGAAGAGAACTCCTTTTATTTAGCAAAACATGTCTGACAGGAGGAAGGGTTCATACCAGCTTTGATTACTTCTGACACTTCATGATGGAGACCTAGGAGGGATCAGAGATTCTACTACAAAGGTCCAACTAGGTCCTGAGATGAAAAAGGTTTTCACTTTAACTGCTGAACCAGTGGCAGGTTATAAGAGGGGCATTTGGGTGGCCTATCACCTTCAAAGGGGCCATCATTGTTGCCACCCTTACTGCCTATACTGGAGCCATGTACAGGTTTGTGTGTTGACTCACCATTTGTATATGGCCACAGGCAGTACTTTTTATGTGTCTTTCCATTTTCCCTCCTGCCACATCTCATTTTGAAGCTTATTTATTTATTTATTTTTTCACAAAATTGGCTCCTTTTAGGTTATCACAATGGGTAATGCAATTGGATCTGTCAGATCAATGAGATCATCTGACTTTACTTGCTGGGAGTGAGAGATCCTCTGTTATTAAAGAAAATCCAGCACAACTGGGGTCCACAAAAATATATATTTATTGTCAGCTATACCAGCGATTGGTTTCACTATTGATTTATCAGTCTAGAAAATGCAAATAATAGAAAAACACACAATATATAAAAACATTCCCAATCTTAAGATAAAAAGTAACCCATCAGAAAAAAAAATGCCACACAGGAGGTGCAGAAAGCAATTAAAAAATAAAAAATGTCATTTAACCTAGGAGAAAGAGATCCAGATGTTTTTCTTTTTGAAAAAACGTAGTTTTCTAACCAACAGTTTTAACCACTTTGTCAATGCCTATAAAAGAAAACAAAGTGTTTGGATAGCATGTTATATACTTATATAAAGCATTTGATAAACAGTGACAACCTAATATTACTAAGATGCTCACCCAGATGCAACTTAAACATATGTACTGTCTTGCCAAAATAAAATGCATTGTGTAGACATATTAGTAAATAAGTAACCACCTGAGCGTCACAAGTATTAAAATGCTAAGTGTTAGTAACCTAATTTTTGGTAATATAAGATGTAAAAATAGAAGTCTTTACAATAAACTAACAAGAATTGGCAATGTCTGCTAGGAAAGCAAACTTTTATTTTGGAATCAGTATGCAATGCCACAGATCATTTAAGATATTCAAAAATATTTATCAAAAAACAAGACTTTCCTAAAAGAAAATCTATAGGATGTTATCATAGCAAGAGATAAAACATCATTACTAATTAAAATATGCCATATGTTGTTGAATGACACATTTAATATGAAAAAAATGATACCATAAGTGATCATGAAGGTTTACCTCCATTTGGTCATGTGTCCGTTGTCCAACGTGCATTCTATCGAAAAGACAACAGCACAGAACCGCAGTGCCGACTCACATAGGTTTGAATGGCTATAATGCGGATGCATTACACCATTCAAACGCATGGACAAATGTCGAAAATAGTTTTTCGTCAAACCATTGTTGACATTTGTCCTTGGAAGTCTTCAGTAATTCACTCTGCAAATGCATGATCACACATACCATTTCCAAACAAATGGAGGTAAACTGATCATGAATTGTCTTAGTTAATTAACATTTCCCTTTGTTCTTTTATCTCTATACATCAACAGATCATTCTTGGACATATTAGTAAGTTTATCTCTAGCATTTTAAAATATAATCCAAGATATACCCATTTATGAAAATTATTGAACCATATATGACAAATGAATGTCATAATCCTTTTCATTAGAACAAATATACCTCTTAACTGTTCAGATTATTGCAGAATGTCTAGGTTTCTGCCTCATATTTTTGGTCTATTCTCCATAAAATT
This sequence comes from Protopterus annectens, assembly GCF_019279795.1. NCBI lineage: Eukaryota > Metazoa > Chordata > Ceratodontiformes > Protopteridae > Protopterus > Protopterus annectens. Next base: position 450,807,156 of record NC_056737.1, on the reverse strand, counting down.
TGTGGTTTTCTGGCAAATCACTGGGATGATCTGAGGACTGAAGTTAGGAAATAATGACATACATTTGAGTTTCAGACTTCAAATCCCTCAAAAATGTATGTTAACACAAACCCTATTAATTTAGCAACTTTCTAAGTCTATAACAGCAATATTTGAAATTTGTTCCTATTTTCTGGCCTTTGTCCCACCATTTTGTCAGGCTTTGTCCAGATTTCTTGCACTAAGAGGTTGAGCGGTATGAGAACAAATGCATTTAATACACATCATGTAAGACAATGGAATAGTTTCCAATATATGTTCAGGATAACAAAGTTTGGCATATAATAATGACTTTTTTTTGCATAGGGCTTATGAAAAAATGATGTTTGAACAGACCCATCATTTGATTTGGACACTTAAATATCAAGAAAAACAATAATTTGTAACTCTGCCCTTAAGAGTAAAATTTTGCTGTTTAAAACATCAAAACATAAGTTGTTCATCCTATCACATGAATCATGTCATCTGATGATGATGATGATGATGATGCCACTTATCAGTTCTGTCTAGAACTAATTTTTTTTCAGATGAATAAACATGAATATGTTCCAAATAATCCATGTATAAATCTGTGAACAGAGGAGCAAAAGATGCCCTCAACGTTGTTCCACAAAGCTGTAAAAAACAATCAGGACTAATAGAAGACATTTTACTAAGAACGATTTCAGTAAGTTGTAACAAAATATCCTGATATTCATTTAGATATAAATCCACCCTGTCAAACCAAAATTTCAGAGCAACCAAACCTAAAATATTGATATACAAAGACATAATATAAAAAGTATAAAGGCATCAGTCAGTATCAACCTTCATCTCATTTAACAACATGAAGGTTAGTAGTGGCTTGTATCCAAGAGCAGACTTGAGATAACAGTGCCTTAAACTTCTTTTCAAAACAATAGATTCAACCATCTCAGTATCTTGGTCAGAGAAAGTGAGAGAGCCTGTACCAAAAGTATGCAATACAAAGTCTCATGGAGTACCAAAATTTAGTTGGTTATTTTAGTAGCCAGTTCCCCTCAGTGTGCAAAGGTACCAAAAGCAAAAGAGCAAGAGGAACAAGCAAATGGAGGCTCAGCACAAATGTTATTTGCTTGTTGTCTATTTATGTTAAGAAGCCCTCAACCATCTTTGATGACCTAAATCTGAGTTTCCTCTCATCCTAGGAGAGCCATGTATTGCTCAAGTGTATCTGCTTTTGCCTTGTACTTTTGTCATGTCCCTTGTCTAATGTTTCCTTTTCTTGGGCAAATCACTTAGGATTACAGACAAGTCAATAATGCCAGACATCAGAGTCTCATACTTATTATTATTTGGAACATGCATGGTGATGCAAAGTACTTAGTTCAATTAACTTTTTGAGTGAATTACAGTAATATTTAAAAATCTCAGTTTCTCCTCCATTGTTTTTTGCTATGACAGGAACTCTTGAGCAAAGAATTTGAAAGGTTTTCAGGCAACAAACTTCTCAATTTACATTTTTGCCCTTCCCTGATTGTCTGGAAAATCACTGAGGGTGATACATAAGTCAGTAATGTCGGACATTAGAGGTTTATAGTCCATGTTGTTCAGAAAATGTATGCTGATACAAAATGTATTGTTCTACTAATATTTTAAGTGAATTAGAGTAATATTTTAAAAAACGTTCCTGATTATATTCTTTTATTATTTTTTGGCTATGTACAGAATAATTGAGCAAAGAAGTTTATCGATATGTAGAGATCCTCCCCCATCATGTTGTCTGTGGTAACAGTAAAATAAAAATAAAGCAAGAATATTCTGCTGTGGTCACTGTCTACTGTTATCCCCAACAAGTTTAGCAAATAAATAAATAGAACTCATACCTGCAAAGGGAAAACCAACCCTGAAGATCTACATCTCTACATTTCCTGGCAGTCTCTAGTCAGTTGACTGCTTGACTAGAGAGTGTTAGGAAAGCACTGCAAAGGTAATTGGGCTACATGGCTTTTGGTAGTCTCTAGTCATAATATTATAGAGACTGCCAACTCAGCACTATAGCCAGTTGCTAATGGCAACTGATCATAGGCACTTACAACTGCATACTGTTAGGATACAGGTTTGCTACCCATGTCCTAGTGCTAGGATCAGAAAAAAAAAATTGTCATTACACACATTTATAGAGTCACAGATTTTATAGAGTGTACAAGGCAGAGTTAGTCCTTGTCAATACCCACCCACCATCACAAAGTACTTCCTATCTCCAGGAGGGAAAAGCAAGTCAGGAGAGCTTTGAATTTATGGCCACCCATCTAATCTTCAAGGTTTACCTTAAAGCAAATGAGTGTATCACTCTGTTTTTTGTGTAACACAGTCCAGAGATGAGGGAAAAAACTAAATTTGTCCCTTCAGTGCATCTTATTTGTTTATCAATGAAGATTCACATCTTTAGTTCAAGTGTTTGGGGAACCCTTTGCTTTGTGGAAGTGTAGGAGATCAAGGAGGATGAAGCCATTAATAATGCAGAATTCCAGACTTATATCACTATATGGGGGAGTCTATACTAGACAGAGTATAGGTATAGAATTTCAAGCCTGTTTTGGTAACTGAGGATTTTTAGTGGGATGATCACTTTAGTTAGAAATCTTTGGGGTCACTTTAACTATGTAATGGGTTTGGATACATGCATACAAAAAGGAGCATTATAGTCTATAACTGCTCTGATCAAAGTAGGTCCTTATCAAATAATTGAATGGTCATATTGTCAAATGTGATTTGACCTAATCCATATTATCAACAATGTAGTCCACTGGAAAAATTTAACACAAACACAACACTTGCACACACCACAAAAACTGCTTTTGCAGGGGGGCAAGTGCCCTGAACCACCCCCTGCTAATTTTATATATATATATATATATATATATATATATATATATATATATATATATATATATATATATATATATATATATATATATATATATATATATATTTATATATATATATATATATATATATATATATATATATATTTATATATATACCAACTTCGAGATCACACTATAGTAGTGGCAAAAAGGGCAAATTTCCTGATCCCTACCATCGTGCGATCCCGATAAGAATGGTTCGAAGGACTGCATTATCAATTATGTGAGTTTGACCATATCACATTCTACAATGTGTCCATTCGATAGTTTGATAGGGGTCCGATCAAAGTAGAGTACTGAGGAAAGATAACTTCTTCTGACTTGGATGAGATACCTTTACTTACTAAATGAGCTAGGCAGAAGGATTTCCTTATTACTGTTGCTACATGTTCATCAAAAGAAAGGGAGTTGTCTGCAAGTGTGTTGAGATCTCCAGTGAACATATCATTCTGGAGTGGGGTGCTGTCTATAATGAAGGCTGCTGTTATGTTTTATTTACTGAAGGTGATGATGCTACAGTCTTTATATCTAACATCAGCCCATTTGGTAAATACCTCATTGATTTGTATGGTTTAGCCCTTGTTGGTATCAGCTGCTGAGTGAATGACAACACCCAGCTTGCAGACATTGACAGACTTAGCAAGTGATAAGTCTAGGTTAGATATCGAACAAAGGGTCCCATCCTGAGCCCTGAGGAATACCTCTGACCACCTTTTTTTGCTGTATGAAGTGGCACCCAGTACTTTTCATGAGTTCTGTCTCTCAGCCATTCTGCTGTCTGTCTTACAATATAAGGGTCTCTCCTTATGGATTTAAGCATGGAGAATAGTGTTAAGGGTCTCGGCTAGATCCAGATACACTGTATGAACTGCATGGCATTTATCTACAGCTTCAGTGACTTTCTCACAGAAGTTTACTAAATTAAGTAGACATAATCTCATTTTGACAAAACCATATTGTTGTGGGTCTATATTTTTTTTATATTGGAGCTCATGAAATCAGGTGTAAGTTAATGCATTGCATGGCTTTACAAATTACAGTTATTAGAATGATGGGTCTATAACTTTCTAGGTTCTGAAGCGGGACCCCTTTATGGAGAGACATAATGACAGCCATTTTCTTTAACTCAAGAACACACCTAGGATGAGTTCAGATTCAGAGAAGGTGTCTCTGGTGTTGCTGGTTAAGCTGCCAGATATATTATCAGGGCCTAAATAGGTAGAATTTTACATTTTGGAGAGTGGAGTTAAGACATTTTTTATAATTATCTTGGAGAGAAGAAGAGACTCACTTTTTTTATGTAATAGCCTCAGTTTCTGGCAGAGCTGTAGTAAGGTCAACCTGGATCCTGGGCAACCCCCCCCCCAAGAAAAAAATGGTGCCCTCCCCTCAGAGGTGTAGAGACAGAGACCAAAAAAAGTCCTCTGGGTAAAGATTTATTATGTTTTTATACAACAGCTGTTTATCTATCTGAATCACCTGTCATAGGCTATAGCAAAGAGATATAATGGCTTCATGTTGCAGTTCCTAAAACACACACACACACACACACACACACACACACACACACACACACACACACACACACACACACACACACATGCACAGCAGCTTAAATGATGACAGATACTGCTGTCTTGCTTAGCTGTCCAACAATAGACCATTTGGTACATCTTCTACAGTGCTGAGTGTGCCTCTCTAACCACCTACATCTGGGCAGTCTCCCTGTTTGCTCCATCCTAGCTATGACTTTGGCTTCTAGTGTGATGTTGACATAAATGTATCCACTAGTGCATTACCAGTATCTTTAGGGTCAGAGTGAGTAATATCCTTATGCACTAATTCAAGGTATTGCTGAATGTTAGCTCTTAATCATCTGATGCAGTGACGGAAATTTTAATTTGTGTTCCACTATAATCTTCCTTATGGTAACTGTGATGCCTATGCACTGTAATCAAGGAGCTTCAATCTTCACCACTAGCACCAGTGAGGGGCATGCACATTGGGAAGGATAACAAGTACACACACAGTAAAGTGCATTTTCCCTTAAGAGCACACAGAGATCACAATCGTTCTGGGGCTGGTTTCTTCCTTTCTCTCCAGATCCCCAATAAGACTCCCCACTGGCACAGCTATAGGGTTCAGATCTCAGCCGAGTAGTCAAGCCAAAACCTTCAGTACCCTCTTTGTCCAACCAGTGCTTTTTGTCCCTGCCCAAGTTAACTGACAAACACACACACACACACACACACACACACACACACACACACACACACACACACACACACACACACACACTCGCACACACACACACTTTGAGATTTGGTTTATATCCAAACACACAGATCCTCCTGGGAAAGGCTGACACAGGTTCTCCAGCTATGTTCCCTCCTGCCAGGGTATAAGGTAGTAATCACTGTCACCAAATACTCTTATCAGCTGCTAATACGGCCTTTCCCAAAGGGTGACCAATTTCACTGTGTAATATTACTGTTATCCAAATAGTAACTGTGACCCAGGGCTAAAGCTATTGGAGTGGCTTGGACAGTATCACCAAATGCATGCAATGTATGCCTAGAGCTTAAATTATCTCTACACAAAACAGCCACAGTTGAAAGGTTTAAAAATAATTAATAATAAATAATAAATCCACAAGACAAATCTTATTACTTTAACACAATGACATTACAGAGTTCAGAGATCACAGAAAAATGCTTTAAAATAATACTGTAGAATAGTCTGACATAAATATAGAAAACATCTAGACTATTCTGGCTAAATTTCTATCTAACTCTAAGAGAAATACTAAGATCTAAGATACTACTTACAGAGCAAAGGAAGAGTGCTGGTGAGTTGATGTGATCAGGTTCAGACAAAATCCAAAAATGCTCAATTCTCTCTCTCTCTCTGAGAAAGTCTTAAATTGATAACACAGTACTACTGAGTCATTTCACATTACATCATTCTTGACACATCTCTGGTTCCCAGGCTAACAGAAACTCAAATTTTAAATTTCTTAGTAAGCTGCACCTGGCCAGGAAGCCGCAACATTATACATGTAAAACCTTAGTAATTATCTTTTAAACCAAGATAATAGAAAGCATTTCCTGTACCATATATCCTGTCTCTGAGCTTGAGATCAAACCGTCATACAATGCTTGACTTAGCAGCTTTCTTCCAGCCGAGTGCACTGTGGTTACATTTTTGAAGCTCAGTACAACATATAGTTTAATCCTAACATATAGTTCTCTTGACATTTGTAAAACAAGTCTGTGGATTACACTAATATTTACAAATGACATAGAATTATCTAAAAAATCCTATCTAGCTAGGCTGGCAGCCTTCACAGTAACTTTCAGATTTTTTATTAGCTTTTTGACAGATTTTTAAATGTAGGTAGAGATTGATTTATTATGGGCCTTAAAGGACAACAATGAGATTCTATTATTAAATGCTCAATGTCTGTCCTTTTTCAACCTATTTACTGTCCCTGCTATGAATAAACAATAATACAGCATTTAAAACAGTGTAAATGTACTGTTTTTCTCCACTAGAACAGCACCTTATTGCACTATAGTGGTTTCACTTTAAAAAAAATGTTTGTCCCATCCTGGTAAAGCTTGCTGCAGTCTCCAATTCATTGATGCTATCAACATCAATGAATACAGGTAATTTTCTGGCCAATTCCTTCCCCAAACTAACATCTCCAAGACCTTCCTAAAAACCCACCCATGCTGTGATGTCACAACTCCCTGGTCCTTCCCCTACCCATACAGAAAGTAAAGGCTAGAACAAGGAAACAGTACACAAGTCAAGTCTCCTGCTGTGCACTGTCAATCACAGGTGGTAACATCTCAAATTACCCTTAGCACTTTGACAGCTAGGGAAGTTAGGTGTGAAGGGGATGGAGATGAGTCAAAGTAGTACAATTCAGGCTTCACAAAACTGCAGTTTAGCCATTCTAAAAAGAAGCAACAGTAAAAAGCACTTTGAAAGTCTGTTCTGTGGCATTTGCACTGTTTGTGTTTTAAGTAGTTATTGAATGGCATGAAATGTTACTTAAAACTAATTGACTGAAAGACAGCAGTGTATGCATATAAAATCAATGCAGTGGCAGGAGCTTTAGGAAGAAATAGGCATGCATGACATCATTTTTTACAGACAAGCACTGCATTATAGGGCAGACTAAACAATCAGAATTATTTCAATATGCCAGACCCCATGTGGTGAGACTCAGAAATAGGTATAAAAATATTTACAAACCTGTAAATAGTTCCAGAGTGGTGTTAAAATGTAGAAAACAAAAAATCATGATGAAATAAACATGTTTTTTGAGTCTGTGGGTGTGGTTCTCCTTTAATTATTTTTTTCCCATTATTATATAGCTTATTGAGATTGCACTCAAACAACTCGTCAGTATATTGTAACAGTTTGACTTATGCTGTCTCTTAGACTGTAGTTAAATTCAGTGATATAAGTGACAGTTCAGATTACATGGGGGATGGACATTTTGCACTTGAGTTTTCAGAGCTCAATATATAATTTAAATGGGTTTATCTTTTTAAAGTTCTTGAACTATAAATGCTTATCATTGCAGACTTAATTGCAATTATATTGTTACTCTACCCATGGGCAGAGTGTCAGAGTTTACCAAATCTGATGACCTAGCCTGTTTGAGTGCAGTGGATGAATGTTACTCTGTGGAGCACCTTCCATACTGTTGCACAGAGACTTGTTAGCGCTACATGTTGTTAGTTTTGTGAATGGATATATGGGACTAGTTGCCATGATATAGCACACAGGTTTGGGGCTGAACACTGGCACTGGTGTGGTTGGACCTCTGAGACTGGCTGCTGTGATGTGGCACAGAAACTTGGTGCTGATTATTAGCACTGGTATGAAAGGACATCTTGGTATAATGGCTGTCATGATATGGCTAAGAGGCTTGCCACAGTACTGCCCTGTAAGTGAATTATTCCAGCAGTTCTACAGAGACTTGTTGCAATGCAGCACTGTACCCAAAAGGCAGTCTGTGTCATGTCACCAAAGAGCTTATGCACTGCCACCTCATGGCCTTTATAATGTACTGCAGTGTCACCTCATGGCATATACATTTTATGGTGGTGGTGGTGGTGTTGGGAGTGCAGAATGGCTGTAACAGTGCAATTCAGTGACATAGTCTATACCTTTTACAGGGGAGAGGTGCAATGTAGCATATCAGAAAGTTGCTTAATAAACATTTGTTGTTATGATTGAATCTCGCAATAGAGACTAACAGCAAACTGTGTTGGTCATCAAAGAAAAGTGGCAGAAGGTAAAAAGCTTTAAAACTGTTAGATACTTCAGTCTGTTGCACTTATAAACAAAAAGTGTGACAGAATGAGCAGAATGTTTAACAGCTTTTAAAACCTTTCATTCATCAGAGGGATCCTTCATTTCTGCTTGCTGTCTGTTTGGCAATGCTAAGCATTTTACTATCTTTCAAAGGCTTTAAAATCTGAAAAACATGTTGCAGCTCCTGTAACTGGAGTATATGGAGCAGAAAAAGCTTTGGGCATTACAAAGAATTATGATTGGCTCTCACTAGTTGTGACTCTTGTATGTGTTCCAGACAAGGATGCCAAGATTCACCTCTTAAACTGCACTCTCAATGTGAATTTCCAGGCATTGATGTCTCAAAACACATACTTTTGTTATGATCACAAATCTAGTCATAGTTCTCTATAGCACAGTCAGATCTGAGGTATATGAGAGCAAAAACGGCTGTAACTCCTCAATGGGGAACTGGTTCTTAATGAAAGTAACTGAAACCTGCTGTCATTTGTTCAGTTTAAAATGTCTGATTTTACAGGACATTTGTGTCAAATAAGTTGGGAAATTTGCTCTCTAGATACTGCGTCTGTGTGTGTGTGTGTGTGTGTGTGTGTGTGTGTGTGTGTGAAACAAAGTTGAAACTGCCCCTGATTTTGTCTTATATTTTGGTCTGCTCTTCATATGTTACCTACACTAAGGCTAAGTTCAGTTCTAACTTTACCCTTCTATCCTCTCCTCTCTGTCTATCCCTCAAGATATAACTGAAACTGGCTCACTTTCAGCTATTATACAAGACCAAGTCCTAATAGTGCTATCAAAAGCTAACAATACTGCATTGATGGGTCCTGACAATACCCCTACATGCATCTTAAATAGCATGAAGCATGATTTAGCCACCCCCACCACCACGGCACTGTTCAACCTCAGCCTTCATACAGATTTTGTACTATGGGAATGGAGAACAGCTACAGTCATAAAGGGAGGACCTTCCACAGACCCGCACAATTACAGATTCATAAATCTGACCAGCCTAAAATGCAAAGTTATGGAAAGACTTTTCATCAAACTAATCAATAAGGACATAGGGAACATCCAAAATACTTGGCCTGTCTCAGTTTGGATTCATCAAGGGAAGGTCATACTTACTTAACCTGGTAGACTTTTTGGAAAAGGCCACCAAAGCAATGGATGAATGTAAAATGGAACACAATGTATGCCTTGACATGACCAAAGCTTTTGATACAATCCCCTACTTAGGAATGTTAGAAAAGATAAATAAATTGTAAATGAACCCCTATGGCACTCTCTGGATTGCCAGTTGGATTACATATAGCATACAGGCTAGGCAGATCTTAGGTGGTTTACCTTTGAAAGGTTGAAAACTGTTTTTGCGAATAGCCAGTTGAGCGAACCAAAAAAAAAACGATTCCTGCTTAGTGAACGACACAGAAGTTCGAAACTCAGCAAATCAAACAGCAGATTTGCTGAGTTTCAAACTCTGATATCGAAAACGCAATGTAATGTGCCCCCCCCACTTTACTATGCTAACTCCGAGGTCGCACTGCAGTGGGGAAAGGGTCCATTTCCCAATCCCCACTATAGTGCACTCTGCACCCAAAATGCCGAATCTGCTATGAGCGAATGTCAATGTGCATTCGCTCATTGCACATTCGATGCATTTTTTTTTTCGCCTATCCAGAAAATTGAAAATGTACTTTCGCATAACCATGTTCAACAAGTCGGCTTTCAACCTTTCAAAGGTAAACCGATCTGAGGCTGATTGAATATATTTGCCTAATAGGGTTCTACTCACTCAGGAGGCCCCACACTTAGCTATAACACGGTCATTATGCTTTATGTGGCCTAGACATTTGTCTGAAAGACACTGCAACAAAGTGCATGGCATTTTCCTACTGACCCCCTTGCTCTTGTAGTAGTTTAAGATTTTTGTTAGTGAAGTGGGCATTTTTCATTATGTAATTGTCCTAGTGACTAGTCCAGTAGTATTAGGAGCTACTGCTTCATGACTATATGCTAACAGTGTCAGCTGCTCACTCTTCCATGGTTGTCAGCTCATCATGGATTTCAAGCCAAAAGTGGTCAAATACACCATCTGGTTTTATGTACCTCTCCAGTTACTTTCTCAGAAAATAGTAAGAAAAGGAAAGACTTTATATGAAGACTGATAGAGAGGTACCATTTTCTTTTGCTTTTGTTGCTGATATAGAGTTTATGATTGCTTGTTAATGGATACCATCACAAGATGTAACTGTGAAACAGTAAGCATAAAAATATAACAGTGTAATGTGAGGTAATATCTGATTGCTGAGACTTGTGACAGAATGTTACTGGTTCAACAGTATGGTAGAGAAATGCTGCTGGAGTCATGGATTGGAGCAAAATAATCCTAGGAAAGTAAAACTTTAGATGTTCATGTGTGCAAAGTGGTAGAAGACAGAGGTAGACAGACTTGGCTGAAGAAGGGAAAAAATAACAGAAACAGTTTGATTTTGACTCATAAATGTATTGCAGGAGTATCAGAGTTTCGGTTGCAAACAAAACCTGGTGGGGCGGCAAACTTAAAACTAAAAGATGATTAGACTGGACTGGGGATGAGGTTTAGATGGAAGTATATTATAGAAAGTTGAAGAACTGCATGGGTTTTACATTTTCTCCCTACAGAACAGACATATGGGTTTCCTTAAAGCATTTTAATTTCTTCCCAACTGCCAAAGCATGACACTCGGTGACTTGGCTAGAAAAGATTTGCATATATTAGCCGATTTACCCAATTTCACAAATAATAAAATAAAAATAAACTTTCAGCGATAGTTATAAGTGGTGTCTAGGAAATGCTGTTTCTAAGAAGAAGCCTGAGATGATGATGATGATGATAGATTTGTAAATTCATAGATGATTACTAGGCTAATGGCACAAGAGCCTTTATAAGCCTCGCCATTAATACCCAGAATATGACAATATTATAGCTTAATTCCCCAGATATGGGATGGGGTAGTATCAGGGTAGTGGGTCTTTGGGTGTTGGAACCATGAGTCATTTTACAGACTGCCTCTGTCACTAAGGGACATGAGCATTACCCTGGGAGTGAATTTATGGTTTCCATCCATTTATCCAAATTATTTTTGAATAGAGTAAGGGATGGGCTTTGATTTATGAAGATAAGAAGTTTATTCCATAGAAAAGGTAGCCTTTGGGATACAAATGTGTCTCTCCAGCAAGTCCTGTTAGAGTCACAAATAAGGTTCACATCCATGGAATAAGTAACCCTCATATAATTTTTCTTACGAATATGTAACATTTTCATCAGGGCTCGATCAGAGAATGCCTAATAGTTCAGGCATAAGTCCCCCCTTAATAAATGATATGAGACTGCAAGAAACAAGTATGTATATATATATATATATATATATATATATATATATATATATATATATATATATATATATATATATATATATGTATTTGTGTGTGTGTGTGTGTGTGTGTGTGTGCATGGGTAAATATATATGTGTATGTATATATGTGTATGTATATATATATATATATATATATATATATATATATATATATATATATATATAGATATATATAGATATATATATATATTAAATGGTTAAAGTCTTTGCCTCTCATGCACAATGTACAAGGTTGGAGTCTGATCTCTGGCCAATGTCGGCTGTACAGATTTTGCATATCTCCCTCTGTCGCTGTGAGGATCCTACCATCTCCGAAAAACTCACTGAGTGTTTCCATCTTAAGCTCACCTAAGAATGGAGTTGTGGGCAGCAGCACAGACTCTAGATGGTGCCATATAGAGGAGAAAGTTGTATACACCAACTGTTTTGGGCACATACTCTTGTGTGCACTATCCTCAGGATAGTAGAACATGGATAACAGACTGGGTGCCATGCCAGGGCAAGCAACTCAACAGTGGAAAATATAGCTCAAGATGATTTGATTTGTTGACTAGTCACCATGTGGGCATGGGTATTTAATGATTATAAGTGGGTTGAGGTCTACTCTGACCTATGCCAGGGACCCATGCTCACAGTAAGGGGGAGCTGTATGTGCCTCTGTTGGCCAGTGTGTATCTGCCATAAAGCCCAGCACCCCTGGGCCAGTAAAATACTGGCTGGTCAGTGTCCAGTTGCCAAGGTTTGGTTACCTGAGATAGCTCTGTTGAAAAAAAAACTGGAAGTAAAACCATTCAGCCTGCCAAACATGAACTAAGAATTGCTACACTCAGTTCACTGAGAGGACAACGCTTGGAAGTGGATGACATGATGGTAATGAGGAGGCTGAAGAGCCTATGTATCCAGGAGACAAGATAGAAAGGCATTGCAGCAAAGCCATTTGGCTTGGAATCCAGAGCCTACTACTCAGGAGGACAGCCTAGAAATGGTGTGGGAATTCTCAGAAGACAGTGAGGAATGTAATCAGAATTAGTAACAGACTCATGCCAGTCAGACTCCAGTGTAATGATAGGACAATATTCATAATCTGAGCCTATGTCCCGCAGCAGGGTTGTGATAGTGAAGGAAACAGTGCATTCAGACAGATGTTACAGGACTTACTATGTGGATGACCTGATGGCACATATTGGAACAGAAAGAACGTGATATCAGAACTGCCTGGACCCACAAGGATAAGTCAATAGGAATAAAGAATGAGGGGTCATTCTAAACTCAGTCACCATTAGACTATTTGCCAGACAAACACATGGTTCAGCAAGAGAGACAGTGAAAAGATCGCATACAAGAATGACCACTATGCAACTTAAGTAAACTTCATCCTAGTAAGGAAAGGGCACTGGGGTAGATTCAGTGATTGCAATGTCATCCCCAGTGAAACAGGTGACTCACAGCATAAATCACTGGTTGTCGCAATCAGCTGCAAGCACTGGTCAGAGAAGGTTCTAAGGTCAACTGAGACCAGGATGAAGGCGTGGATGTTGACTGGAGAAAAAGTATAAAAGATCAGGACATTTCTCAGGAATCTAGCACCTAGATGGAGTTGAAAAAGAATGGCAGTGCCTCAAAACAGCATATATGAGGACTGCAGAACAGATATGCATCCAAGCCAGATATGGAGGTAAGGTGGATTAAGAAAGGCGGTGGTGGAATGCATAAGTCCAGAAAGACATCAAAAGAAAGAGTGAATGCAGAAAAAAGTTGGGAGATAGAAAAGACAGACCAGGCTAGGAAGGAATGCTAATTGGCTAACAAAGAGGCTAAGAGAGGAGTTGAAATAGCAGAGAACGAGGCATCAGAGCCCTCTACAAGCTTTTTAATAATAAATATTATTGAGCATTCTGAGCAAGTTCAACCATTTTATGTGGTTTTATGGAAAAACATTGACTGCAACAAGGTATGAGAATTAACCTGGTAAGGAACCCCAACCATTCAGAGCAAGTGTAGGACATGATTGAAGGTCCATGAAAAAAAAAGACAGAAGAAAAATGAGAAGAGAATGTGTAATGATGATGCCATAATATGAACAGAAAAGGATTGATTTTAACAGTTGGATTAGTTTCTGGTATCAGTCCCAGGAGATCCAGTACCTATCAGAATGGCAGGACATAGCCCAGACCACGCTGCTTTGCCAAGGATGGTCTGCAACTTTCCCCCCTCCCCCAGGTTATCCACTCCCTTAGCATGATTTTGGATATTGGATAAAACTTTATCCACCCCTTAGTGCCTTTTTTAGGCAATAGAAAAATGCCAAAACTAACAACACAGCAAAAAAAATCAAAGCAATCTTAAGATGTCACTGCTCAATGCAATGAGCCTAAACAAGAAATTCCACACACTACACGCTCTCTTCACTCTGAAGAATGTAGACTGTCAGTCTTATTACTGAGATTTGGGTTAAAGCTGCAGAAACTACTCTGACATTGCAAGGTTACAGTGCCTTCCACACATTTAGACCAACAGCAACACAGACAGGGGCTAAAGGTGGTGGTGACTCAACTTATGTTAGCAAAAAATACAACTCGAGGTTAAACAGGATAAAACCCTAGAGTTCATCCACATCCAGGTCTCCATAGACAAGGTTCTGTACCATGTCCTGGCCAGCTCATGTCACCCTCTATGACTAACAAAGCTCACAACTTGTACCTGGACCTACTGGAGGTGCTCAAAATCCAACAAAACACCCTACTAATGGGAGACTTTAACTACCCTTCTATAGACTGGGAAATGTACACTGTTTCTAACTCAGAGACACAATGTTTCTTGGACTTTGTCAACACCAACACCCTGGACCAGATAGTGTGCACTCTAACCAGGGGCTTAAAAGACCTGGTACTCACCACCATGGGAGAGCATTGTGTTCCCCTTGTATCACATCCTCATTGGTGAGGTCAGATCACAAACTGCCTCCCTCAAAATAAAACTCAATCTGGAAAACCCAACTAAACCAGTAACAGTTATTAACTATTCAAAATCTAACTACATTCTATTAAGCAACAGTTTGTCAAAATTCAAGGTCCCACAAACCCCCAGAACACATCTGCCTATGTGCACTTGTTCACAGTAATACTATACAAACATGTAAATGGATGCACTGAGGCTACTGTACCCACCAGAAGCAAACCCAGATCTAATATTAAAAGCAAACTCCACTGTCAGAATCCTAACTTTAACAGGGTATATAAAAAAAGAAAAAAGTAGTTTTCAAGATCAGAAAGAGCAACTCTCACAGAGACAAGAGTCATATAATTCACGTAAACAAGAAATAAACGGTCTAATAAGGTCTCCCATGCTAAGGACAATCGCAAAGCCTTCTTCAGTTATATCTGGAACCTTAAAGGTAACACATAGCAGTGTGGAGAACTGGTGGTAAATACCATAACTTTCACTGACCAGGGTGAGGTAGCAAATCTAGCTGACAGATTTAGCTCTAAATTCACCCCCCCTACCACCCCTTGTGAAATTCCTTCTAGCATATCGCCACCAACTATCAACAAGGAGTAGGTCCTGGCAGGCCTCGCTACGGCCAAAAACACCACTTCATTGGGCTCAGACAATATTCCTGGTTGCCTCCTAAGTAGCCTCAAGCATGACCTATAGGACCACTATAGACACTGTTCAACTACATCCTCAAAACAGGATATGTACCTAGTGAATGGAGGGCTGCAAGAGTCATCCCTCTCCACATGGGTGGACTATCACCCCAGGAACTACAGACTCATCAGTCTAACAAGTCTAATATGTAAAGCAATGGAATGAATTATCATGGGAATGATCAGCAAAGACATTGGCAACATACAGACACCGGACCTATCCCAGTTTGGCTTTGTCAATGGAAGGTCTTGCCTACTCAGTCTGGTAGACTTCTTCAAGAAGGTCACCAAGGCTATGTATGAGGGATAAATGATGCACATTACCTACCTCGACCTGGCCAAAGCATTCAATATAATACCCCACTCAGGTATTGTTAACAAACTCTCAGAAGTAGGCATAAATCCCCACGTAACTCACTGGATTGCTAGCTGGCTCACAGATAGTACCCAAGAAGTCTGGATTGGTGAGACCACTTCCACCAGGAGACAAGTCACCAGTGGAGTACCCCAAGGCTTTGTGTTGGGCCTGGTCCTGTTTGACATCTTTTTCTGAGAAGTTAAGGCTAATGTTGAAAGCCTCTGGCTCACCAAGTTGACAGATGACTGTAAATTGGGAGCTATCATAGAGTTCATCCATGACATAAACATCCTATAAGAGGGCCAGACACAAACAAAAGATTGGTGCCTGAACCTTGGATTAAAAGTTAATGTGCCCTTTGGGAAGTCAATCCCCCAGGCTAATTACTCCATCGATAAAGCACTCCTAAGAATTGACCCGATAGATAGGCATTTCATTATATATGTTAATAGTAATTTAGCGTTTGACTAATATTAAGCCAAGACAGTAAGAAAATCATTCTATGTTGCCCAACTCATAAGCAAGGGTATGGCATCAAGGTCCAAAGAAGTTATAGTACTATATATATATATATATATATATATATATATATATATATATATATATATATGTATATATATATATATATATATATATATATATATATATATATAAATATATATATAAATATACATGTATGGGTCTACTTTGATTCACTGAAAATGCATTTCACTGAATTTCAAAACACTCACACCAAATCGCTGAAAGCTCAAATCAATGAAAACCCATTTCACTGAATCACATTTCACTGAATGTAAGTAGTGTTGGGCAAATAAAATGTATATGCCCTTTTCCCCACTGTATTCTGATCCTGGAGTTAGTATATATAGTTTGTGTGTGTGTGTGTGTGTGTGTGTGTGTGTGTGTGTGTGTGTGTGTGTGTATGAGGGGCACGGATGCCCACATTGGGGCGGGGGTATAGCCCCCACCTACTTTTGGTTTTATATTGTTAGCTTTCAGTGAAATGAAATTCATAAATATAAAAACTACTAACTTCTTATTATGCTGCAGCCCAGTTTTTAATAATAAGAAATACTTATTAGAGAGTAGTATCCTTTTATTTTTCCTGATCTTTTTTCATGCTTTATGTGACATTTTCATGTTCTGTCACTTGCATATTCTGTTGTCCTCTGGGTACCCAAGATTCTACCTACTTCATCAAAACCTGCTGTTTAGTTCCTCTTAACTACACACATATAATGCATTTACCTTTACCTGTCTGGCCTGTGTCACAGTTGGAAAGGGCCCATGAAAGAACAGTTCACTTAATATGCTTAAAAAAATAAATAAATTGCATTAAATGACCCAGTCTTGACTGAATAGGGCCCACGAGAGCATGTCTGGCACAGGTGAACTAGGTGACTGCCTAGGATACTGCTACGGTAGAAGCAATTTTCTGTTATTTATTTATGTATATATTTTCTAAGAGTAAGGAACAATGTATACATACATACATACCAGAAAAGCTTCCCTACCAGAGCAGTGAGCGCAGTGCCTTAGGAGGAAATATTGTAGACATGGCCATTCGATTTGTTGGCCTCCTCCTCCATCCCACTCATGATATGCCTAGATAATAAATCAAGTAGATCATTGGGGGGCTCAGTGCCAGAATTAAACAAACTTTAAACTGTAAGAAATAAATGTAGTGGGAAGAAAAAAATCATGTTGGTAACAGCATGAGGTAATTTTTTAACTGTTACTGGCAGAAAACCAGATATTTTGGATTGTTATGTTTCTCAGCTGTCCCTGATTTTGCAGAACATTGATTTCATCTGATGTGCTTGTCTTGTTGTCCCTCATATTTTTTTTTTATTTTATGGTAAACCACTGGGGTTTACATTAAGTGAAAACAAAATACCAGGTATTGAAGTTCCATGCTTCTTAGTCATCATGAAATGCTTATTGATGCAAAACCTGATGTTCTATTAACTGAGGTAACACAATCAACATAAAGAAAATGCTGGCCTGTCTGCATGTAGGGGCGGGGGAGTTTTGACCATTGGCTGATGTCTGCTCATTATTCTGACTTTGCACGATTGCTGTTATTTGTGTGAAGAAATTTGGGCTAATTTAATGTGGGAATACTGCTTCCATGGAACAAAGCTGAAATGAGCCATCATTTTTATTATAATCAGACATCTGAAAAGCCCACAGATGTTCCTATAACTCTTGAATAAGTGAGTGAGTGGGTGGGTGACTGAGTGGGTAAGTGGGTTGGTAGCTGTCTATAAAAAGCTGAACTTTTTGTTGTTTTCTTAGTTGAAACAGTCACTATCTGGCTAGTGTGCATTTTTTGGAGGTCTCTGTAGAAGTTAATTGGCAACCTTGTTGTTTTCACTCTATAAACAGTCTGCATTTGCAAGATTAATGTGATTTAATTTAATTTTTAGAAGCAACTTGTAATAGTTTAATGTGTGACTACTCTAGATAATGAATCAAGTAGATCATTGGGAGAGGAGTGCCAAAATTAAACAAACTTTAAACTGTAGGTAATATATGTAGTGGGAAGACTAGAAGCTGACAAATAATACATAGCCATCATTTTGTTTTTTTCACAAAAATCTGAAGTGCTTACATAAGTAACTATAACTACTAGGTTGGTGTGGGAGCTGTCTGTGGAAAATAACTGGATGTTGTTTTCTCATTTTAAATAATCATTATATGGCTTTGAAGGACTACTGTGCCTTTGGAGTTGCCTGTAGAAAGTAGCTGGCCTTTTTGTTGTTTGCTCAATTTAAACAGTCACTATTTGGCTTTGTAAAATTGATGTGATTTGTCAAAGCACTACTGATTGTGAGAAATAGATCTGAAACATAATACATGGCTGTCAGTTTAATCGGTCACTATCTGGCTTTGCAGAACTGTGATCTGTGAAACTCAAATTGGAATATTTTAATGTATTTTATTGGGGTAGAACTGATACATAATACATGGTTACAGAATTGGCTATAAATGCTTGGTGGGGATGGGAGCTGTCTGTTGCTTCCCATGCCCAATTTTGTAATGCATGCTAATCCTAATCCTAAACCTAACCATGAAGATTGCCTTAGAAAAGCCCTACCATAATACCGCTACTACACATGACAGCTTAGACACTCATCACACACGTAAAATTTGTTCTCTTAGCTAACCCTTACCCTAATCCTAAGCCATTCATACTCACACACACACAATAACTCTGTCCCCTTATCCAAACCTTACCCTAACTATAAAACACATACTCATGCACAAACTCCCAGTCTGACCACTTACCTTTGCTGACAAAATTAGAAGTTGCCTAGAAAAACATTCACATAAACAGTCCTATGCTCAAAACACACTGCAGTTCACATATGTCATGCAAGTTGGTGTTGACCAAGTGAGCTACAACTGTGTGTGTGTGTGTGTGTGTGTGTGTGTGTGTGTGTGTGTGTGTGTGTGTGTGTGTGTGTGTGTGTGTGTGTGTGTGTGTGTGTGTGTGTGTGTGTGTGTGTGTGTGTGTGTGTGTGTGTGTACGTCTATCATCAACCAACATTGAATCTTCACAATACCAACCGTCAAAAGAACAATCATTATAGATCAAAAGGGAAAAAACAACAAAAATTAAAAGTCATTTTTCTGCAAGGAGACAATCCCCCCTGCACCCTCATGCCCCTGCTAATTCTAAATGCCAACTCTGAGATCACACAATAGGAAGTAAGGAAAATTCCCTTACCCCGCTCCTCCATGATCACAAACAAAATACTGGTGTTAAAAACTCCATTGAAAACAACATTCGCTCATATACGTGCTCACTCTTATTTACAGCCTGAAAAAACATTTGTTTCAGACTGGAACAATATATATATATATATATATATATATATATATATATATATATATAATTTACAGCAGATTCTATATTAACCTCTGCAAACGTGCACACATGCAATGCATTTACTTTTTTTTTTGCCCTCACCCTCATTATCTGAAGCTGTATAAATATTTCAGTTTGAGCTGGGTAGATTATTGCCTCCTATAACCACTGCTCATCTATCTTGCCACCCTTAAATGTTTCCTTAACTATAATATCATATCTCTTTAATTTAAGTGCCATTGGCTTCACCCATTGCTTATTATACTAGGCTCCAGTGTTTGCAGTAGCCATCCTTCCTCCACCTCTTAATCATCCTTTGCAGCTTCCCAATACCGTTCCAGGCCAGCTCTGTGGCATACTAGGATAAAACCCAGCCTACAACCCAAACGTCCCCATGTTAATTAACACCTCAGGCCTGAAGGAATGGGCTGGGGAGAAAGGGATGTAAAGAAGCAATGCCTTCTTACCTGCCTTCATGGGGAATGTTGGGTGTGCATATCAAGAACAACATCTTCACGTAGGATATCCACTGCAGGATCAATAGAAGTGCTTGCATTTAAATAGGTAGATGGCATTTTGAGGAAACATCACTAACAGAAACAGGAGGCATTCTATCATAAAATGCCCTTTGCCCATTACTGGGCCTCAGAAGATGTGAAAACTGGAGATTGGTAAAGATTAAGGAAGAAAAACTCTCCCCCGGATTCAGCTAGCCCTTCACGGAGTGCAGGACTAGTGCAGGAGCTCCAGCAGGCAATATGTCTGCCATGTGATCCAGGAATAAGCTGTAGGTACGTGCACGAGCGGTCCTGCACTAATCCTGCATGGACTCAGCCCTTGTATGCAAATCACCCCATTTTCAGGTGAATTCCATGCAAATGAGGTGATTTTTTGATCCAGGAAGCTGGAAGCCGGATGTGCAGGACTAGTATAATCTGCAGAAATGTACTCCGCCAGTAACTGAGTACATTTCTGCAAATCACAAAACGGAGCCATGACAGCTCCAAATAAAGGGTGGATATTATGTAGAAAGCATGCTAATGGCCAAATATAAGGCCATTGGCATGAAAGCAGTTATAAAAATAACAAAATCAACTTTAATTTTTTTTTAGCCGATCTCGGCTGTTTAAGCGTAGGGCAGCAGCACGCAAACGGGATCGGGTGAAAAATAAGAAATAAAACCTAAAATAAACATTCTAACCAAAATCACTATTTTGCCATTGTACTCAATGGCAGGCAAAAGATAACATGGCCAGTGAATAATGGTTGCTAAGGGGGGAGGCTCAGTGTGGGACCTATAACTATGCATCAGCAGGCAATCCTATGCAAATGAGGGGAATGATACTGAATCCCAGATATCCCCTGCATGCTAGTCAGCACCCAACAATGTTAGAGCAGGAATAGCTTGGTGCAAGCCTAGGAGTTAGCTGACATCATAGGGGTGTGTGTCAGGCATACTGTAATCGAATTGGAGCCCTGTGGCTCGGGTTTGCCCTTAGCTTAGCAGAGCTAAACAAGGGTGTGAGTCTGAGGCTGCCTAGCACTCTTTACATTGCCTAAGCGGGTGTGCGCACTGCATTTAAAGTGAAAAAAAAAGTAAACCAGGAAATAGCAGCTCTGTGCACATATGAGCACTGTGTTTGTACGGTGCACCCCCAGGCTTACACAGGAAGGCAATGGGAAGGGAAAACAGCTATAGGAAGGTAATCAGGGAGAACTAGCATAGCTGGCAAGTGAAATGTATCAGAATCAGCCAATTACACAGGCAGCAGCCCAGTCCAGCACAGAACACTACTATAAACTATGCAAACACCTTTCCCTCTGGTTTTCCCACATACTCTATACCACTGGTTTATACAAGCGAGGGAATTTTAACAAGCAAAAACAACAAAATGATAGGGGCTGCAGTAGCTATCATACAACATGTGGAAGAGGCTGAGGGTGGGGAGGATACGAATGCTGTTGACCAACCCACAGTGAGGAGACAGAGAAGAGTGTACAGACCCAGGGTAACCTACCAGGGGCTACATGAGCTGGAGATAGTGGAGCGCTATAGGGTGGACAGGGACCTCTTATAGCAAATTGTTGAGCTGTGCAGGCCACGCTTCACACACACAACTAACAGAGGGGAACCCATCCCAGTGGATACCAAGGTATGTGTAGGCTTAACAATACTAGCTACAGGTGCTTCCAAAGGCCAACTGGGGATATCACGGGGATCTCACAGGCATCAGCATCAAGGGTACTCCACTAGTTCCTGGATGCCATGTCAGCACATGCTGGTGAGCAGGTATATTTCCCCAACACCTGTGAGGTGTTGGCCAGCAATATGCATCTCTTCCACCAAATAGCAGAATACCTTGAGGTAGTAGATGCTATAGACTGCACGCAAACATGCATCAAAGCACCACCCAGTGAGCGGGGTATGGTCTACATCAGCCTCAAGGGCTTCCCCTCCATCAACTGCCAGGTCCTGTACAATGCCCAGGGCATAATAATAAATGTGTGTGCTGGCTGCGCTGGAAGCTATCACAATTCCCACCTCTGGCATCTGACGCAGCTGTACCAGAGAATTGCCAATAGGGACATCCCTTATGGTCACCTAGTCGGGGATGCTGGTTACACACTGAAGCCATGGTTGATGACTCCCATTAGAAATACACACACACCCAAACAGGAATTAGATAATGAGGCACACGCACAGACCAGAATTATAATAGAACATATGTTTGGGATGCTCAAGTCAGGGTTTCGGTGCCTGGACACATCCAGTGGAGCCTTGCAGTATTCACCAGCTACATGTACTCACATTGTCATCATATGTGTCATGCTACACAATATGATCCTCCAGAAACAGCTGCAGCAGGAACAGCATGGGGTAGGGCCACACAGCTCCCCACCATTGCCAAGGCCTGTACAGGCACAGAGTGACTTGGAGGAGGAACAACCTGAGCCTGCCCCAGTAGGCAGAAGGAGGCGTGCCCAGTATGCCCTGGCCTTGGCAAAGAGGCAACGAATAGCACATACACTTACACAGGAGGGACCCAGGGAATGACACCTCTCTCTGACTTGCCCATACAGTAAAAGGGATGCCAAACATGACACTACCTGTGCTCAACCATGTGTAGGGAGTGTACTATGTGCATCCGACATAGGCAGCCCTCCAGCACCATCCTCAATACTGGCACACCCACAAGGTAAGTCACTCTCCTTACCAATTGCTGAATGGAGTAGTATGTGTTGTTACCTGTATCTATGGTATGGATGTGAGTATGCAAGGAAATCAGGAGGCTGAATGGGATGCCAGCAGATAGTAGACACCTATATTGGCAGCATGAGATCTGTAACAAATACTGGTGTTACCATAGTAGCCAGTACTACACATGGTGACAAAACCCACTGCAGGAAATGTGCTGGGCCACATGTGTGTCCATATGAGACACACATGCCAGTCAGGGAAGTCCACATACCCAACAACAGTTTCAGCCAGCAAGACAGGTGTAGACAAACAAAGGCTGTGCTAAGGCCTCTGAATGATGCCTATGGGTAAACTCCCCCCAGGCCTACACAGACAGACTACATCAGGTCAGACAGTGAGATATTAGTTCTGAAGGGTAGGAAGTCAGAAACTAATATGCAGGTCAATCAGACCTAAGACCTGTAGTACACTGATATGCCTCTAGTCAGCATGACAGGTTAGAAAACAGAATGAAATGGAGTACCTGACATACCAGTACACTCACAGCAAATGTGTACAAGTGTCAGGTGTGCCACCCCAATCCTATGTACCAATGTAAAAACAGCCAGTTGTGTCCCCCCAATCCTATGTAGACATGTAGTAACAGACAGGTGTGCCCCCACAATCCTATGTAGACATGTGGTAACAGTCAGGTGTGCCCCCCCAATCCTATGTAGAAATGTAGTAACAGTTTGGTGTGCCCCCCAATCCTGTGTAGCAATGTAGAAACAGATGTGCCCCCAACCTATGTAGACATGTAGTAACAGTCAGGTGTGCCCTCCCAATCCTATGTAGAAAAGTAGAAATGGTCAGGTGTGCCCCACCAGTATAACACATGCTAGCAGTAAGCCATTGTAAATGCATGGTGGTAATATGTGTCACCATTGGAAAGATGGACATGCATGGCTGTTGGCCTAGATATACAATCAGTACACAGGGAAAAGTACCCTAGACATACAGTATATAATGTGTAACTGTGAAATGGACACACCCTTAGAAATGTACATACAGGTATGCATCATATTATCTGGGCCTGTAGTAAGGAATAACAGTGTCGTCTGGCCAAACACTTGCAAATCACAAAGGTGATAGGACTGATGTATTAGGAAACAGCTGATGTACCTGCACATGCCAGCATAACTGGAATGCCCCATGCATATCTGTGAGTCAGACGCAAGTAGTGTCCATAGCACACACCCACCCAGCTCACACAAACACCACCCACAGGTACCTATCTGGTCATATCCCTGCTGTTGGGAATGGGTACAATATGACCCCCACCTGTGTATGGCAATAGCGAAAGAATGCAGCATGCAGTGCAGGTGTCCCATGCAGGTTTGTCCGTAGCTGTAGATAGCACCCTGCCAGCATCCACACCACCTGATCAATACTGATAGAATGTATTGTCATGAACACCTAGCACACCTACCCTGTCACCCCAGGATAATATACTGTATGGTGGTCTGGGACTGTAGGACTGACAGAATGCAACGGCCTGCCACAGCTGGCCTTCATCACCACCAAGTGGCCTACAGGCCACTGCCAAAGGCCTGTGTCTCACATGTACTGCCAATGCATGTTATGTCATGGACACCCAAATAACAACATAACACACATCACAGTGTATAACAGCACACATGTCTGAATATCTCTACTAACACCAGTACCATGTAGCAGAAGCAGCACAGACACAATCACCTACAGTACACACTATCCCTTGCACAGTTTGACCCCATATTGCCAAATGATCTACAGATACCATGCAGAAACAGTTTGCTATATGTAGGTGTACAACACAAGGGTCTGCACTGGAGTACAAACTACCTGGAATGGATCCACACATTCAATACAGAAGAGCATACTGGGTATGCTCACATACTTAGAGAAATTAAGGCAATGTCAGACAGCAACATACTGAAAGGTCATACTGGGCATGCTCACACACTTAAACAAATGAAGCCCATGTCTGCAAACAACAGTGGGCCAGACATATCTGACAGTTGCAGATGTTAGTGCATACACTCCTCAGTATGCACCAGTCAGGCTTTGCACACACATTGGATAGGAATACAGACATATATGCAAGGACAACACACTATAATATGCCAAAAGTAGACATGCATAGATGTGTGAAAGAGAGTGACTTTGACAAAGAGCCATCCATCATGAGGCCTGTCCCACCCACCACACAGACAATTGGCTACAACCACATGATGTGTAAATGTCACTCACTATTGAAAGTAGCCACTGGTATCCATCAGCATTACAGACTATGTGGTGCAAGTGCTAGCTGTGGAACATGACTGTACAAGGCAGTAGTAATCTAGCAGCTGTATACACATACCTGCAGAATATAACCTTGTGTGTGCCTGCATGTCGTGTGTCAACCTCTAGATAAATGGCTTATGGCCCATGCACACACACTGCCCTCCCCATAACCCTACTATGACAAGCCTGCTGATGTCATCCACTTTGAAATACACCTTTGGGAATGAAATAGTCCAGTAATCTCTATGGCATGTCCTAAAACAGTGTAATGCTGTAGTGTGATAAACTAGTTAGCTAGGAGTTCTAATCCCAAACATGGCAACTTTGTGTGTGTCTCTGCCTGTGTAGGGGGCAATGCTCTTTAGGCTAGTCACACTCACTACACTTCAAATGCCCAACTTTGGCAAACCTGCTGATGTCATTCACTATGAAATACACCTTTGGGAAAGATGTAGTCTGGTAATTTTTGTGGTACATCCTATAACTGCATAATGCTATAATGTGATAAACTAGTTATGTAGGAGTTCTAATCCCAGACATGGCAACTGTGTGTATGGGGCAATGCATTTTGGGCTAGTTACACACACTACAATTCAAATTCCCTACTTTGGCAAGGCTGCTGATGTCATTCACTGTGAAATACACCATTGGGAAAGCTGTAGCCCAGTAATCTCTGTGGTGTGTCCTATAACAACGTCATGCTGTAGTGTGATATAGTACTTTGGTAGGGGTTTTAGTCCCACACATGACAAGTGCGGATGCTTGTGTGTGTGTTTCTTTGTCTGTGTAGGGAGCAATGCTTTGTAAGCTAGGCACACTCACTACAGATCAAATGCCCTACTTTGGCAAGGCTGCTGATGTCATTCACTGTGAAATACACTTTTGGGAAAGGTATAGCCCAGAAATTTCCATGGTGCGTCCTATAACTGTGTAATTCTGTAGTGTGATAAACTAGTTAGGTAGAAGTTCTTATCCCAGACATGGCAACTGTGTGTTATTGTGTGTCCCTGTCTGTGTAGGGAGCATGCTTTTAGGCTAGTCACATTCATTACAATTCAAATGCCCTACTTTGGCAAGGCTGCTGATGTAATTCACTGTAAAATACACCTTTGGGAAAAGAGTAGCTCAGTAATCTCTGTGGTGCATCCTATAACTGCGTAATGCTATAGTGTGATAAACTAATTAGGTAGGAGTTCTAATCCCAGACATAGCAACTGTGTGTCTGTGTAGGGAGCAATGCTTTTTAGGCTAGACACACTCACTACAATACAAATGCCTTACTTTGGCAAGGCTGCTGATGTCATTTACTGTGAAATACACCTTTGGGAAAGGTGTAGCCCAGTAATGTCTGTGGTGTGCATGCATCCAGTAACAGTGTAATGCCGTAGTGTAATATAATACTTTGGTTGGGGTTCTATTCCCACACATGGCAAGTGTGGATGTTTGTGTGCATGTTACTTTGTCTGTGTAGGGAGCAATGCTTTTTAGGCTAGTCACACTCACTACAAATGAAATGCCTTACTTTGGCAAGGCTGCTCATGTCATTCACTGTGAAATATACCTTTGGGAAAGATGTAGTGCAGTAATCTCCGTGGCACATCCTATAACTGCGTAATGCTGCAGTGTGATAACCTAGTTAGGTAGGAGTTCTGATCCCAGACATGGCAACTGCATGTCTGTGTTTGTCATTCATATCCTGTGTGGTGGTGGCTGTGATGTGTGTAACAACTGGACTCATTGTGGAGCAAGTTTTGCAAATTACTTATATGGTGGCCCTATTATATGTCACAATGTCCACCTTACAAGGATAACATATGTGAAATATCTGAGAGGCTGGGGTGGCAATCCATACCCCTACATGTGACATCAAGGCCTGTTGAACAAAGTTAGCAACCCTTGTATTATACAGAGAACACTCTCAACTCATGTCTCCTACACAGACACACTTGCCTAGGCAACAACTGCTATGTTAGTAGCACTCTGCATATTGCCCACAGATAGTAACCATGGTGTGATTGCAGTGGACTACACAGGGCATGACACCCTGTCCATCAGTACAGTAATCACATACATGCAGACAGTGTGCCCTCACTATGCTCCCCACTGGACACCTGCAACACCTGTGGTGCCATCAAATGTGTCCCACAAAGGATGTACCATGCCTTATACACATGCCCTGTATGGACAGATGCTACTGACATCAGGGAATACCTGTATCATGCTATCAATGTAGGTGCAGGGTCAACCTGCTGTCCATTACCTGTGGCCATGAAGCCAGGGCAGGCACATCTGATTATAACAATCTGTGTACACAACATGGCCCAGATACCCCAGGTACAGTTCCACATGTCACTATACATGCATATGGGATGTGTGCATATCCCAGACAGTGTCCATGTCATGGACTAAAGAGCATGTACATGGCAAGCATTGAACAGCAATGGCCACACACAATAGTTACCCAGGTGACTGGATGGTGAATATAATACGCACCTATGTGGTCCATTCCAGACACTACACCCCTGAGCCACACTGCATACCATTGTCATGTGGCTTGATGCCAAGGTATACCCTTTACCTAGCCTTGTATAGCCTTCTTGAACAGTCAACCACTACCCACCCATGAAGCAATGCATGCATGCATGTCAGTACTGGCACCCAGTGTCTGTGTGTGTGGTGTATGATGCTTTCAACCACATTCACGCTCACTACAACCCCCATTGGCATACTGAAGCAAGCTGTCTGATGTCAGACACCTCCATATACCCTTTGCCCATATAACCTCTGGATAACCCCTGTGGTGCATGTGATACCTGCGCAGTACTGTATTGTGGCAAACTAACTAGTGAGGAAGTGTATTCCTGACCCTGCCAAGTGTGTCAATGTGCGTGAGTCCCTGAGAGGGTGTGGCTGTGTTGATGCTGATATCTATTCATGTGGACAGGCACGTGTACTACACCTACTGCATCACTACCATATCACTGTTGCAGATGTCACTCACCATCACATATATGTTTGGAGGTCCTCACTCAGAATATAACCTGTGTGTGCCTGCATGTCGTGTGTCAACCTCTAGATAAATGGCTTATGGCCCATGCACACACACTGCCCTCCCATAACCCTACTTTGGCATGCCTGCTGATGTAATTCACTTTGAAATACACCTTTGGGAAAAAAGAAGCACAGTAATCTCTATGGCATGTCCTATAACTGTGTAATGCTGTAGTGTGATAAACTAGTTAGGTAGGAGTTCTAATCCCAGACATGGCAACTGTGTGTGTGTGTCTCTGCCTGTGTAAGGGGCAATGCATTTTAGACTATTCACACGCACTACAATTCAAATGTCCTGCTGTGGCAAGCCTGCTGATGTCATTCACTATGAAATACACCTTTGGGAAAGATGTAGTCTGGCCCAATCTTTGTGGCACGTGCTATAACTGCATAATGCTATAATGTGATAAAATAGTTATTTAGGTGTTCTAACCCCAGACATGGCAAGTTTGTGTGTGTGGGGCAATGCTTTTTAGGCTAGTCACACACTACAATTCAAATGCCCTACTTTGGCAAGGCTGCTGATGTCATTCACTGTGAAATACACCTTTGGGAAGCTGTAGCCCAGTAATCTGTGGTGTGTCCTATAACAGTGTAATGCTGTAGTGTGATAAAGTACTTTGGTAGGGGTTCTAGTCCCACACATGAGCAAGTGTGTGTGTGTGTCTCTGTCTGTGTAGGGAGCAATGCTTTTAGGTTAGTCACACTCACTACAGTTCAAATGCCCTACTTTGGCAAGGCTGCTGATGTCATTCACTGTGAAATACACCTTTGGGAAAGGTGTAGCCCAGAAATCTCTGTGTTGCATCCTATAACAGTGTGATGTTGTAGTGTGATAAACTAGTTAAGCAGGAGTTCTAATCCCAGACATGGCAATTGTGTGTTTGTGTGTGTGTGTGTCTGTGTAGGGAGCAATGTTTTTTAGGCTAGCCACACTCACTACAATTCAAATGCCCTGCTTTGGCAAGGCTCTGATGTCATTCACTGTGAAATACACCTTTGGGAAAAAAGCAGCTCCGTAATCTCCGTGGGACATCCTATAACTGCATAATGCTGTAATGTGATAAACTACTTAGTTAGAAGTTCTAATCCCAGACATGGCAACTGTGTGTGTCTGTGTAGTGAGCAATTTTTTTAGGCTAGACACACTCACTACAATACAAATGCCCTACTTTGGCAAGGCTGCTGATTTTATTCACTATGAAATACACCTTTGGGAAAGGTGGAGCCCAGTAATCTCTGTGTTGTGTCCTATAACAGTGTAATACTGTTGTGTGATATAGACCTTTGGTAGGGATTTTATTCCCACATATGGCAAGTGTGGATGTTTGTGTGTGTTACTTTGTCTGTGTAGGGAGCAATGCTTTTTAGGCTAGTCACACACTACAAATCATATACCCTACTTTGGCAAGGCTGCTGATGTCATTCACTGTGAAATACACCTTTGGGAAAGTAGTAGTCCAGTAATCTCCATGGCTCATCCTATAACTGCAGAATGCTGTAGTGTAATAAACTAGTTAGGTAGGAGTTCTAATCCCAGACATGGCAACTGTGTGTCTGTGTTTGTCATTCGTATCCTGTGTGGAGGTGGCTGTGAGTGTGTAACAACTAGACTAATTGTGGAGCGGGTTTTGCAAATTTCTTATATGGTGGCCCTATTATATGTCACAATGTCCACCTTACAAGGATAACAGATGTGAAATAGCTGAGAGGCTGGGGTGGCAATCCATACCCCTACATGTGACATCAAGGCCTGGTGAACAAAGTTAGCAACCCTTGTATTATACAGAGAACACTCTCAACCCATGTCTCATACACAAACACACTTGCCTAGGCAACAACTGCTATGTTGGTAGTACCCTGCATATTGCCCACAGATAGTAACCATGGTGTGATTGCAGTGGACTACAGAGGGCATGGCACCCTGTCCATCAGTACAGTATACACATACATGCAGACAGTGTGCCTTCACTATGCTCCCCACTGGACACCTGCAACACCTGTGGTGCCATCAAATGTGACCCACAAAGGACATACCATGCCTTATACACATGCCCTGTATGGACAGATGCCACTGACACCAGGGAATACCTGTATCATGCTATCAATGTAGGTGCAGGGTCAACCTGCTGTCCATTACCTGTTCCCAGCACATGAGGCCAGGACAGGCACATCTGATTATAACAATCTGTGTACACAACATGGCCCAGACACCCCAGGTACAGTTCCACATGTCACTGTACATGCATGTGGGATGTGTGCACATCCCAGACAGTGTCCATGTCATGGACTAAAGAACACATACATGGCAAGCATTGAACAGCAATGGCCACACACAATAGTTACCCAGGTGACTGGATGGTGAATACAATACCCACCTGTGTGGGCCATTCCAGACACTACACCCCTGAGCCACACTGCAGACCATTGTCATGTGGCCTGATGCCAAGGTATACCCTTTACCTAGCCTTGTATAGCCTTCTGGCACAGTCAACCACTACACACCCATGAAGCAATGCATGCATGCATGTCAGTACTGGCACCCTGTGTCTGTGTGTGTGGTGTATGATGCTTTGACCACATTCACACTCACTACAACCCCCATTGGCATACTGAAGCATGCTGTCTGATGTCAGACACCTCCACATACCCTTTGCCCATATAACCTCCGGATAACCCCTGTGGTGCATGTGATACCTGCACAGTACTGTATTGTGGCAAACTAACTAGTGAGGAAGTGTATTCCTGACCCTGCCAAGTGTGTCAATGTGTGTGAGTCCCTGAGAGTGTGGCTGTGTTGATGCTGATACCTGTTCATGTGGACAGGCATGTGTACTACACCTACCATATCACTACCATATCACTGTTGCAGATGTCACTCACCATCACATATATGTTTGGAGAGCTCCTCAACATGTAAGCTATAAGCATGCAATAACTGCATGGACACGTGATAGCAATACATAGTCAGTCAGGGGTTTGAAACCCTGTACTGGTAGGTGTGTGACACAAACATGCTTAGGTTTTACTCTCCCACCCGCTCCCTGACTTACTTTGTCTCTGTCTGCCTCTCACTCCATCTCTGGTGGATGTGGAGAAGTACACCTGCTTTGCTTAGGCAGCAGCATGTGTTTTGTAAGTGATGCTCATGGTCAGCTGATGGCCTCTGCATGAATTGCAGCCCTCCTCTAGCTGATTGCATGTGGAACAGCTGTGGTAACATTCCCATAGCCAATTGCATGGAAACACACTCCAATATCTAGGAACATCATGTTGGTGTTGGGCCTTTTCATTCACTGTGAGCAGGACCTAGATCTGGTGTTTGGCAAACAGCATCACAGATGGATTGGGGATTTACCTCTAACAACATACACTGTGGAAACAGGCCAACACACAGGAGGGATGTGCCTGACATGATTACAGAATGTAAGTGTTGCTATTCTGCATTTGGAGCAATGTTGGTTTAACAGGGTGTGTATGGATATGGCTGGTCTACATGTTTTAATACCTGTCATGACAGTGCTATGCTTCTGAGGAAACCCCCATCTGTAGGGTCATCTGCAGACTGAGCAGTGTGTGGTGCCTTTTATTTCTTGTATTACTCAAAGACCACCTATCTGTGAACTGCAGAAGCATAGTGTGAGGATTGCAGTCAGAACATGGTGACATCCATGAGAGTTACTGACTTCATATCCCTCATAGGACATATGTCACAACAAACTCTGTTATAACAGTAAATGTATGAGGTTATCACAGCAACATGTCAATATTTGCCCTGTGTTTGTACCTCCAGCCACAACTCTGTCAATCTTTGTACATATGTCATGCAGTAAGATGTGCATATGTTCTGTACACCATAATTTATTGACATAATATCTGATAACAAGCCAGTGAGATATCAGACTGCTACACATGTATATTTGAGGACATTACCTGGGCATTCTGTGGTTGTGTGTACAGTGCTGAAGTCTATGTACCTATGGTGATTGTCGACAGTGTGTGTGTATGGTGAATATGTACCTTGGCTTGTGTACAGATTGTGGTAGATGTCATTGTTCTTGGTCCTGTGCTATCTGATGTTACATGCTACTCCAGTGTATGTTACACTATCGGCTTACATGTTTGTAGGGCCAAACACACACATGTCCCATACCACATACAGGCATAGGACCACACTGTGTAGTGGCCCAGTATATGTAGGGTTAGTGTGTGAGTGGCACATATGAAGATGGTGTTGATCAGATAATCCATATACTGTAATATTACGCTAGCTCACCATATGTGGCTATGGCTGTGTTCACACTAGTTGCGGTTATGCACTTTCACACAGGTGTCAGTTACTCTGTGCTGTGACATGCCTGTAGAGCCTGCTATATATGCAGGTACATGTGTATTCCCCCATAAGAAATGTAGGCCAGTGTTGTGGCAGTCTGCCTGTAGCCTGCACAGTGCTTTGTTACATGCCTAGCAGCTTAGTGTACTTACCCAGTGTGATGTTATGTCCAGATACTTGCCAGATGTACTGCTGCCAGGCCACCATAACAGTCATGTATTTCAGACAAAGCAGTGGGATGCTGTACAGATGTATGTCACTAACTAGTGGGTAGTATGTGGCCATGTCACCTCTGTACCAGTGGTTATTATGTGTCAGGACAGACAGGGGTGTGTGAATGCATAACCTATGGGGCAAATGTATACCAGTATTTACATGATATACCCATCTACATGGCTGTTAACATCCACATTGTCAGGCTTGGTCCACATGTCTTGCACTAAGGGGTTCTGTGTATACCTCTGGACTGACCAGAGTGTGTCAGACTGTCCACATTTATTGGCCATATCTCTGCTGTAGTCCACAGGATCATTACTGTGCTAGCAGTGGTACTGTACTATGATGTCCTTAGGATGTCTGTCAGTAGCCAATGGTGCACATGTTAAAAGCAGATGTGACCTCCCACACACAACATGTCTGTGAAGACAACCCCTATTACAGTAGCAATAGTCTACATATATACCTGCAATACATACCTGACATCCCCTTGCACTAAGAGGTTGGGACTATTGGGGCTGAGGTAGGACTCCACTCCATGTTCTGGACATATGGTGAACATATATGTATATATAATTATCCATATATCTATATAGATATATACACATATACATATCAACATACATAGATGGATATGTATATGTATATATATATATATATATATATATATATATATATATATATATATATATAAACACACAGATATATACATATACACAGCAATATATGTCTACACATATACAGATAGAGATACATATGCACATATATTTATGGCTATCTACATATATATTGACAGTAATAGGTATATCAGAATAGATATGTATGTATATATAGTTTTAGATATCTACATATATATCTCCATAAACAGGCATATGTGTACACATAGGATGTGCATACATATATAACTATATATACATATATCTATATCTAGCTATATATATATATATATATATATATATATATATGTATGTATGTATATACGGAGAGATGTATACATGGCCATATATATGTTGCACTATACGGATGTGTATACAGACATATGTAAGAATATACGTGTATATACATGTAGACATATATCAACCTATTATATGTATATATCCATATTCCTGTTATGTGTAAACCTCACAGTTGTGTATACCCTCCCAGGTGTATCTCACCGTATGTATCTGCTATGTGTACATTATGATAAAGCAACATATGTGATGCAACAATCATATTAATAACAAGTACTACACAATTGTGGAAGTAAAGGCAATTGTTCAATACTAATCAATATGTGTATTGACATATATATTGGAAAAACAACAGCTGTTTTCACAGTTGTCATGGTGTAGTGATTAAGTGTTGTGACTATAGTGTGCAAGAATCTGGGTTCAAGACCTGCAAGGGCTGTTCATTTTGGTGTTGGGCAGAACAAGGGCTGTGAGATACTGTGTGGTTAAACTGTTTTGAGCATCTTTAAGCACATTTTCATGGGTTTGCATGAAGCTAAGTGGTGCTAAGCTATGGGTAAACGTACGGGCACTTACACAGTACCAGTGTGCAAATCAGCTTAGCTGTTATATTGCAGCAATGCTGACACCTGCTAAGCATGGCTTAGCCCTGGTAACCAGTTCACACCACCCAGTTTGATAACATAGCAGGGTAATGACATCTGTAATAAGTGTATGTAATGCCATGTACAATACATGCGCCTATGTGCTGTCATTACAGTAGCAAGAGGAGTGACTGTCATGTCTGGGACACAGAAGTATATGAGGCCTGTACAGCACTGTTATCCATGTGAATGTGTTACATACAGGGATAGTAGCCCAGGGTACGTGCTGTCACACTGGCATGTAGTGTATCATGGCGGTACTACTGTTGACAGTGATTACCCAGGCAAGAGTAGAGTGCTAAATGTAATACTGACAACAGGCACACCTGCAGGTATAACTGGACTCTGAGGCCTCCCTGTTGCATCCCTGGTGTGCGAGCTGTGTCACAGTATATAACCTCTACTGGATAATGATCCGACATATGGAATGTAACTGTAGACTACCTTCTGTGCAGCACATGTTAGTGAAGGCTTCTGACATGTAGTTATGACATACATATTGTTGTCAAACGTCTATCTGTCAACACATTCATTCTAGTGCATAGCTACTTGCCAAGCTGATGACTGTCAGTCCCTGTACAGATGTGCAGATGGCAGGTATCCAGCTGGGATATGTACAGGCAACCTGAGCTTGATTGACACTGACATGTCTTCCCAGCTGTGTAAGAACTGGCACACATAGAAGATAACACCCTGTATGCACCACATGCCATGGGTACCTCCACTACACTACCACAGTCAACAGAACATGCTTGGGTACAGGTCTCCATCACAGACATTAACCATGTGTTGTAATGCATGTTGCATACATGTCAACTTGATCACCTCAGTGGCCATTCGCAGGAGGCACCTGGAGGATTGACTGATGCATGTCACTCTCACCTTGAGGGTCACTACAGTAGTGTCTGTCAATATATTGCCTGCTGCCACATGGCAGGTGACAGGATACCACTGTACAGACATCCCCTACACAACCCATCTCTCCTTGGACAATAGCTAGGTACACAGCTATGACCACCTGCAGCGATGCACCCCAGTACTGACACATGTGTATGTGTGCATTACTGAGTATAGCAGTGTCTGTGGGTTAGTACATCTATACTTGGGAATTCCATGAGGGCCTTCACAACCACCGCAACACCCATTGCCATAGTCAGTTGTGGCTGCTGCTGTATGGGACATTACATGTACCCTGTTAAGCTCCTCCCCATACCAGCTAGAAGAGCCTTGCAGTACCAGCACAACAGTGTTGTTCAAATGGGTTGATAGGCATGGGATACCCATTGAGTTCTGGCAAGTGTGTGTATGTGTACTTATCTGTATATCTGAATGGGAACAGTATTTTGAGGCCACATACTCATATTACAATATCCATTGCCACACAGTAGTACAGATAGTGTTGTTGCTGCCCATAGGTGAGGCATGACAATGCAACACCCTACTATGCCTGTGGCATGTGCATTAAATGCATATCCCTGTAGTACCACTGTTGGTATATACAATGGGTTGTATCGCAGTCGTGGGCAATATGTGATGGTGGGTATGTCAGAGTGTCATCATGGGTTCCAGGGAGTACAATATCCACTGGGGGATGTGGATGCTGTGTACACTGTCATTGCATCAAGGTATACTGGGTATATGTCCCATGTACCACGTTATGATTACCACTGTCACCATCAACCATATAGGTAACTGATACCACAATCCAGGTCAGTTATGCATGTGCTGTGTGCAGCCTACCTGTAACACATTGGACACATGGTCAAGTTAGTTAGCAGCAATATGCCCAGGTCTCTCGGACTCTCAGACATGTGTCTGCCTGTTATGTGTCTGTTAATGTGTATATGAAGGTATGTCACACCATGTATTGTCCATATACACCCATTACATCCCCCATTAGCATACTGTACATGTCTGGGTTATGTTCTGCATGTAACATGTAATCTGTAACACACCTCACCCTAAACTCTGTGTGGTGTGTGCAATGAAAGCCACACACTTCAGTATCACTACATACCTATATAGGGGTCTAGTCCCAGTGTTGCCAGGTAAGAGTGTGTGTGTATGTGGATGGGTCTACATCAGGCTGAGATTATACATGTCCCAGTGGGTCATCTGTCCATGTGGCACAGGCAATAACTGTTATACAAACCTGTGACATAGCCATGGTGTCACCACAGTGCCATACCCCATAGGTTCATAGGTTCATAGATTCATAGGTTGTTACTAGGCTATCAGCCCTAGGGCCTATACAAGCCTAGCCATAACAATTCCCTGGATATTTCTTCCCACACTATTTACTTCCCTGGACCCCTGTCTAGCAGGGCGACTGATGTGTGGAACATATACATACACACACACAATATTCCATTGTGGAATATGACTGCAGGCCATCCTTGTGCTGACACGTACACCTACAATACAAATGGATAACATTATAGAGACCACAATCAACCAGTGTTACTAACA
Organism: Protopterus annectens; assembly: GCF_019279795.1. Lineage (NCBI taxonomy): Eukaryota > Metazoa > Chordata > Ceratodontiformes > Protopteridae > Protopterus > Protopterus annectens. The sequence continues at coordinate 450,770,428 of NC_056737.1, read as the reverse complement.
GCTATAATTCATCATTGCTGGATGGTTACACTAAATAACATATATGCATTACGCTTTACTCCAAAAAACATGTTACAATGCAGAACTTTGGTACTCTGTAGTACAGACACCAAGTGCATCAGAACCATATTAGCCTGTTCCTGCATTGATGGTATGGATGACAGGGATGTGGCACAGGTATCATCATATGCACAGGGTGTGTTGTTGGGTTGTAAGAGGCCGAGGGTGGGCAATACATTTAACACCATGTGTGTGGATGAGGGGTGTAATGAGGTGAACTGGGCCTGGTGATGTGGTGTGTGTAGGTATGGGGTTGCGCTAGGTGTGTTTATATAGTGTGGGTATGCATGTACACAGTTCTGCCATGTGGCTGCCCTACACAGGTGTTTATGGACAGCTGCAGACCATACCTGGCAAGGTGTGCAGTTCACTGTCTCCGGCCATGGGCATGTGGCTTGTGCCTGCCAGGGGCTCCATGGGCACGTCCAGGTACAGGCCTTGATGTGCTACTCCCACCTGATGATAACAAATGTCTGCTGGAACCACTCCCTCCTGCGACTGGCCAGGGCCATGTGCTTGTGGCCTGCTGTAGTGTGGTGTGGAGAGCGCCTCCCCGCAGTTCAGGGGCTGGTACTGCCACTACAGGAGCCCCTTGGTGTCCTAGCATGTCCACGTTGACTGCCAGCTGTTGGCATTGCTGGCCTACGTCCATGTGGCTGTCGCCGCACTCCCACCACATGTTTAAGCATGGATAAATCATGGTCGATAAGGGCCATCATCTCACCAGACCATCTATCCATGAGCTCAGTAAACACACGGATGGCACCAGACAGTTCACGGAAGTTGTCACTTGCAGATGTGAGAGTAGCTCTATGCAGCCTTAAGCCCTATCTGATGTAATGTTCAATACATACCTGCACCACCATGACAGCCTGAAACATGCACATGCTGGTACCAGCTGTGTCGTGTCTGCGTGGGACATGATGATCTGCGGCCCTACCATGAGCACCCTGGGACATCTGCCTATGTGGTGCCCTGCCAGACATCCGTCTATACCTGCTGTGACCAGACACAGTAGGCATGGTTGCCACACTTTCCTGTGCACTGTTACCCAGTGCCAGCTGTCCGTCCTCTATGGCCCCTGGTGATGGGGTATGTATAGGCACTGAAACTGTGTGCATAGTTGGGGTGGCTAAAATGGGGATGTCAAATGATGGTGCTGTTTTGGCCCCTGACAACCCCACCTGTGCCTCAACAGTACTATCATCATCTTCGGTCTCTGTATGGACACCAACATCAGATTGCATGCAGGAGGGACCCTGACACCTCGCCACCTGTGGAGGAAAACAATAAATGCACTTTAAGACCTGTACAGTATTGCAAAACAGTACACACACACACACACATGCACGCACGCACACACACACACACACACACACACACACACACACACACACACACACACACATGCACACACCACCTTAATACCTACCTGCCCATTACTTTGCAGATAGTCCCACGTATATTCCCATGCATTCCCCATCCTGCATCACACTTGGTAGCATACACTCATTGATAGCACTCATTAACATATCAGTCCTCTAAATGCCTAGACAAGTGATCACAATACAAGACCTGCTACTCCATTACCTGCCTGACCTGAGTGGAGTGGTTTCACATGGCCTCACTGCTGTTATTCAGTCTTCAACCTGTGTTTTTCTGGACATCATGAGCATGGCCCCTATATGTGGGGGCTACTATGTTCACTCCATAATATCACATAGTGGGGTATCATGTGTATGTATTGCTCAGTACATGCCAGATATGCTGGTCAATCAGCCTATCATGTGACAACTGTAATATATGGATACACACCCTGGTGTTAACTAGTAATTCCCCAATGCATCTGTAGTGCTGCATACGTAGGCTGTCAGTCACCTCTCTGCTGAATGTGGTATTAAGGGTATACCTGGTGTCTACCTTCCCTCTCAATGCCTGTTCCCTGCTCAAGACCATATTATACTATCAGCTGCCTTGTGATTACATACATGACAAGTATTCCTGGTGTGTCATGTGGCAGTTCATGTCCATGTACTGCACCATCCCAAAGGGAGGTACTGCTGTAGGAACAACCCCACAATCACACATGTGCATACATGGACACCCACACAAACACACACACACACACACGCATCTTACATGCATCAACCTCCCTCCACTTCACCAGAGTGACCCTACAGACAAGCTAACCACCCACCAGGATACACACACACACACACACACACACACACACACACACACACACACACACACACACACACACAGGTGAGGTAGCACAATGATAGTACACACAGCCCTCCTATTACCCATCTGTCAACATGCATAACATATGGTACACAACAGCATGCAGTGCAGCTATAGTCAATCCATGCTAGCAACAGTATACATGTGTGTGATGCATGTGTTGTGTTACTAGGTGATGCCCCTTCCCCTGGATACCACTGCACCCATGTACACAGTATTGCTGTGCACCTGTTGTGCACCCTGCCATGTACTGTGCACCACACCTCACAGGTGTACAACCCATTGCTGAATGTGTAGTACTGTGTCAGTTATGTCAGTTTTACTGCTCAAAGCCCTTATGTTTTTCAGCAACACATACCTGGGATGATATGTGGACAAATGTCATTTGTGAATGCCTGATGTCTGATTTACAGCTCTCAACATCAGCGGACCATGTATGACCAATCCAATACTATTACACTGACAACTGTCAGAGCATACCATGGCTATGGGGAGTGTACACACCCTTACTAATATGATGCACCCTTCCTTGATCTGCCATGGGACCACATCACCACATATATTAACAGTACATGAGCCCGATATGTGACATATGTCCTGTACTTTCACATGCAGTGCTTACGGAATGTGTTAGGTGTGCAGATGCTGACCACGATGCATACACTCCGTGTGGGCATATGTGTGCACACCCTTATCATGATGGTTTGTTGTACCTATTGTTATGTGTACTACAGCAGTCACTACTCCTGGCAGGGGTATACTAGCATAGGCCAAATGCATTTGCCAGTGTATGTTCAGTCTGCCCTACACATGTCCCCCTAATCTGCATGATTGCAAGGTCTACACATGTGCACATCCCTTGGTGTTCACACACTGCTGTCACTATTGCTGTGGGGGTATGGTTACGTCTGCCCCAGTTCCTGAACCTGACTATGTGTAGATACAGCCATTCTTAGCATCCTTAGGATCCCTGCTGTAGTGCAGTGGTGTGCCATGCTGACATCCCCCCACCTTCAGCTTTTTTGCAGATGTTTGACAAGTAAGGCCTACACATGTGTGTCAGTTTGCAGTGTCCCATACACTGAACACCACATGTTACAGCCTAGTCCCAGCTGATAATGTGGACCACAGTAATACGTTATGCCATAGTGTAACTCTGCAATAGTTGCCATTGTCCTACAGGTATATGCACTGGTGTCGCACTGTATATGGGTGATGTTTCAAACATGTCCCTACTGTAGGCCATGTCTCCCACCATTATGTTACTCCTTGTGGTCACATTCCACAATGACAGGATGTTAGTTATCTTGCAGGTATCTGACATAGCCTTCCAATACCCCATCATGGTTACCACTGTGATGCCGTGCATTTAACAGCAACAATATGTGCACATGTACAGCATGCATTTTGGGTAGGTGTGTTAGATGTGTGCATGGAATATACCATAGCCATTACATGCCCAGTGTATTGGCAAGCATCAACATAAACCATACTCACCAGCTACAGGCTGCTGCCATGGTGGTATACCAGAGGACATACATAAGAGGGTGAGAGATGCAAAGTCAGTGGCCACACCTGCGGCATTGCTACAGGGTGGGTGCAGCATTACAATACATCAACAGTACATGTCCACAATACTACCACATATGCACATCTGTTTATCACTACTGTGCAGCAACAGACTATATCTATGACATGTCAGATATGCATGATCTACCTGTACAGATATGGATGTATATGCAAAAGTGGTCTACTGATGTGCTCTGTGGCCTTACCTGCATGCTCCTCAGCCAGTGTGTGGGCAGCACCCACCTCCACAATGGTGTTCGGCAGTTGTTGGCTATGCGGACAGGCAGGTGCCATGAGGCTGGGTAAGAGCTCCTCCACACATGTCAGGGGGGATGGATGGCATGGCCCCCCTGTTGAGAGGTGATCCCCCCAGACTGCCGCAGCATGCCGACGGGCATTGCAAAACAGGTCAGAACAATGATGCCGGACCTGCTCATAACTGCGGTTGTGCAGTCTGACATCATTGACCCTGTGGACTAGGCTGTTCCACAGGGCGGTCCGCTCCTGATGATCATGGGCAGCCCAGCCAAGCAAGACAGGGTAGTGCTGGATTTGGTGGTTTACCACAATGTCATTCTCAGCTACTGAGTAAGCCAGAAGCCTTTCATGTGACATCTTGCCGGAAAGACATAAAGATGGACACAGGTGTGAGCAAGTCATGCAACAAGGATACCACAGTTCTTAATACACATTACTGTCTCCCCACCATATCAGCGACAACAATCTGTGCACACAACTCAATAGGTATAGCAACAGCTTACCTAGCAGTGGGGCAGGTATTGTATTGTACCACACTTTGTGCAATGTATTTGTAGACATGTTCGCTGTGTGGACACTATAATTGCTGGCCTGTTACAGACTATTCACCTGCATACCATTGTCAGGGCCACTATGGTTCCATATATGCCTGTGGTATGCTTGCTATGTGGTTGCTGCACATCTGACATTATGTGTTATTGGGGATATCTATGCATGCTGTTGGACATGTTCCAGGATTGTGCAGACTATTACTACCCACATATGTTCTATAACAGTGACACAATAGCATGTTTATGTACTATTGGCCAGCAGAACCACCTCTCCAAACTCATCTTCCCATGTTACCAGGCCACATCACATGTGGGACTCAACCTGGGGCCTCCTCATGTACTGGTCCAGCAATACCTTCAGGTGGAACCAACTCAGGGATGTTGTCCCCCTCGGGGCACACACAGACATGATCTTGTCCCCCAAGGTCAAGTCCAGGGTCTGTTCCATAACGGGCAATACAGACACATGTGGGAAGTGCTACATCACCTTGAGGTACCCAGTACACATTCACAGGGTTCACATGCTCCTCCTGCTCAGCCTCCAGGCCAGGCACCTTCAGGACATGGACTGCTGTTGTGAGTAGCAGTGGGAGGAAGGCTTGCTCCCATTGTGTCCATATTGGGGCCCATAGGGCTTCCACATCACAGACCACACACACCATCCATGGTGTTTACCCACCACATGTGTCACATACCACCACTGTAAGCTGTCCTCCATAGCTACTAACCCTGTCCACCTCCACAACTATACCTGTCATACTTCCCATATTCCCATTCCATACTTCACAGACAAGGGCAATGTGGTCCCAACAAGGATTCACATGTGGCATACCAGTCCATGTTGCACACACTGACAGCTCTAGATATCTTTGTGTATTGCTATGTGGCTGTTCCACACACATAGCATGTAGCACTGTGGTGGTAATATAGGGGACATGTATTTATGGGTATGTGTAATGTGGTAACTGCAAGCAATGTTTTTGCTATGTTAAACCAGGATAGGTTCCACCCACCGATAGGAAGTTCACAGTTAAATCTAGCAAATATTATAATTGTGGTGCAAAGGGAGTGGTATACCTAGGGATTTGTATGCATTGCTTAAGTTTTTATGTTGGCAAAACAGAAAGACCCCTAAGAAAGAGGGTGTACGAACATTTTTATGACATTTCCAGAGGTAAGGAGAGTAATGCCTTTGTTAAACACTCCCAAGTTTGTAACAACATGAATTTGAGGTTTATGGTTTTGGAGCACGTTATCCCAGAGGTAAGAGGGGGGAGTTGGGAGACCCATTTGGAATATCGAGAACTTTATTGGCAACTTAGACTGGCTGCAACTAGATTCCCAGGACTAAATGACAGTATAAACATTGGGTGTGTTTTGAAATTAAGAAGGGCTAGACTTTGAATAGATTTTATGTTTTTGTAATAATTAATAAAACAAATTTTACACATAGTTGATTAATTTTAGAATTATTAGTTTACAAATTATTAATAATTATTATTTTTATATTAGATTAAGTTTTATGTATATGACTGATTTTGAATTTTGACACACTACGAGAAAAACAAGCACATATATATTTTTTTGAATGGATTTGAATGTGGATTTTAAGTTGATTGATGATAATTAGTCGGCAATCAGCTGACCTAGAAAATTGTTATTTAATGGCAAAGGGATGGCCTCTACATGTATTCATTCCTTGAAAAAGCCTGGCAGTGGCATTGAAAGCTTTAGTTTTACGTGTTTGGTGTACGTTGTGTATTGGAATTAAATATTTTATTTTAGCTCCGGGTCCTGTTGCTTTTGGAGTTATTCATATATATATATATATATATATATATATATATATATATATATATAAAGATATATATAGATATATATATATATATATATATATATATATATATATATATATATATGTGTGTGTCAGCATATATGTGTCTGTGTATATGTATCTTAGGAATGTTGATTGCTTCCACATTGTAGATTCCCTATGGTAGCCAGACTGTACCGCACGATATGTTACAGATACCAGCCTGACATCATACAGGTGGGATGGAGTACTGTTAACATCTTATGCCCATGTTGTGTCAGGTCCTGGTCATGGGATTTGCAACAGTTGGTATTGTATTGCAGGGCAGCCGTGTTTGGCTGTGCGTGGGGAATATCTGTATGCATTACAAGACATATGTTGTTTGGGCCCCCTCACCCCCATTAATGGTGCATGTGGACATATATGTTTTTGTTATGTTCTCTTTTATATCTATAGATATATGTCTGTATATATCTATATAGATATATATTTATGCTTACATAGGTATATTGCTGTCTCTCTCTCTCTATATATATATATAATATAGACATATAGATGTAGACATATATATCTATAGATGTATGCATATGTATGTATATATATATATATATATATATATATATATATATATATATATATATATATATATATATATATATATATAGAGAGATATGTTATATCTATTTAGATATAAATATATATACACACACACACGCACACACACACACACACACACACACACACACACACAGAAACACATACATCTACATGTTTAAATACATTTCCTGTGCTGGATGATATGTTTGTGAAAACATCAGGGATGTATATATCTGACATGGCTTAGCGGTAAATTACTTTGGCTATGGTGTGCAAGGTTCTGGGCTCAAGCCTTGCAGAGGCTGTTTATTTTGTTGCTGGGCAGAACAAGGGCTGTTGGATACAGAGTGATTAAGGTAGTTTAAAGGAGTTGTAAGTGGGTTTGCACAGAGGTAAGCACAGCTATCTTCCAGTGACAGTTTCTTATACTTATTTAGCTTCTAAATTGCTTAACCTGTTTAGACATTGCTTACCTCCGTGCAAACAAGCTTAAACCCGCTACTGCTGCTTAAAGTGCTTACTCCCACTTACCCCCATGCTAATATCTTTAAAAGAAAAGAAAAAGGGTCAATAGGAAAGTGGTGAAAAAAGGAACAAAGAGGAAAAGACAGCAGGGAAAATAGTTAGGGATATGCAGGAGGGTGTAGGGAGGTCCATAGCTGCCCATTTCTTCTACAGCACCAACTGTGGAGATACACTGACTTTGGAGGTAGATTTGGACACTCAAACACCTGAGAGAGGAGTGAGGACAACATTAATATGTTGTGATGCCAATTAGACCAGATTACATGTGTCCAGTGGACATGTGAGAAATGGACAGCTATGTATGGGGCGATATTTTTTGGGGGAAACAGATTGCCCTTTTTTTTTTCAGGTGAGAGTGGGATGTTGGGGAAGGATAGTAGGTATATTTGGGGAGGTAGGTTGGGTAGGTTAACAGACAAGACAAACAAGACACATACAGGGGCAGTATATGACACATGTGGGGGTAAACACATTGATGGGGAGGGTGTTGGGAAATCCAGCCCATGAGCCCCCTAGTGGAAACAATATGACTGAGGTCCCCACCCATGGGCAGTGACCACTGCACCTTCACAGCCCCAAAGGTGGCTGTGCTGGAGGCTGAGTTGGAGAGCCAAGCAGACCCTCTAGTCATGACACGCTGCCCTCGAGCTGATATAGCAGATCTCCAACCTCCCTGCAGAGCTCACTATGTACCACAAACTGGACCCTGCAATGGGTGGCAGGTTGCTGTCTGCTCCACCCCATCCCTTAGGCGGTTCCATCCAGAAGATGGTTTAGGACCAACGTAAGGAGGTCCTGGATTGGGCCCCAGGCATGCTGGTGTCCTGTGCCATGGTCAGCTGAGATGGGGACAGGTGGGTCCGCTGGGACCCGCATTCCCATATGTTCTATGGTGTTTATGGTTTGTCCAACATATGTGGGTTAGTAATAGTCAGCACATTCCAGAATTAGGTACAACAGCATGCATAGATATTCTCATTAACCCAGACATCAGATATGGAACAGTTGCATAGCAAACAGAACACATGCATATATAGGTTCATAGGTTCATAGGTTCATACTAGGCTATCTGCCCAAGGGCCCATACAAGACTAGCTAAAAATGTACCCTGACTTTCAGCCACCCAAGAAAATTATTTTCCTGTGCCCTGTCGAGGAGAGCCACAGAAGTGATCCCCAGGGTGAATTTCCCATTTCTCATCCAATCATCAAGATTTTTCGTGAAGAGTGCTAATGAGGAGCTCTGTTTGACATAGATAGGTAGTCTGTTCCAGGGTATGGGAAGTCTCTGGGACAGGAATCTATCCCTACAGCATGTTCTGTTTATTGTGGTGACAAGGTTGAGGTCCCTAGAGCATGTAGCTCGAGGGATTGGGATTTCTTTAAGTGGAGCATGTCCAAAAGCTCTGGGTTTGACATAGCTTTGTATGTTAGGCAGAGATTGCCCCTGAGTAGGCGTATATGTGATGGAGTAAAGCTGTAGTTTTTTGAGACAGTCTGCATAGGGCATCTGTTTGAGGCCAGTAATCCTCTTTGTGAGGTATTTCTGTGGTCTTTCCAGTTGTTGTAGATGTCTTGTGAGGTACATACCAAAAGGGGCGTTGTACTCTATAATGGGTCTAATGAGTGATGAGTAGAGGGGAACAATGACCTCTTTTTTTCTTGATGAGAATCCTTTTGTGATGAGATGAGCCACGTAGAAGGATTTCCTGACCACTGTGGTGATGTGATTATCAAAGGAGATACTACTGTCTACCTGTGTCCCAAGGTTTCTTATCATATTTTTGGCATTATGTTGAAACCACAAGTTCGGAAGGCACAAAGGACCCGCAAGCCACTGGAACCTTAACACTGATTTATTTTTGAAATAAAAAAGGTTTTCGCTTCTCCGTATAACGGAAGCTTCTTCAGAGTAAAATAAAATGCTCACAAGGCGCCAAAACTTGTGAAGCATTTAAATAACAAACAAGCACGTCACTTCCTGGAGGTACATAAACAATACCTTAGTTACAATCGCAGTAATGGTGTATACATCGTAATTTTAAAATGTAAGGTACAACACTGTAACACCTAAAATAATTAAAATACATAACGTACCATAAAATCATTGTAAATAGTTCTAAATATCAGCATTTCAAGTGTTTGTATAATAAACTTGAAATAACCATCACATCAAAACATGAGAATTATGGTGCAAAAAGTGTTTAAACAAGTTATGGGTACCTGATTTATTCCCTTTTTACCTGTTTTTAAATAAAATAAAAAGGAGATGTGGAAGATATATACCTTTCCACTTAGCTAACAGTAGTAAAGGAGGTTACTCAAAGAGTATGTCTTTCATAATAATATGCTCTTCGAGTTACCCATTACCTTGGACAACAATCACACTTTTAATAAAAAATTATTACTTAGAAGGGAAATACCTGCACTTTAGCTTATATTACTAAACTACTAGCAAAAATACATATATTAATCATCTCCTAAGGTAGGATTTATATTTTAGAACTGAGCGATGTTACAGCTCGTTTAAACCGGGAACATTAAAGGCATCTAATCTGAGTTGCTACCCAGTTCCCGGTTTTCCAAGAGTAGAGAAATGGGGGGCTTCTGATGGTAGCTTGAACATTGTCAATACTCCATGAATAGGAAACTATGCCCTGGGTTTTGTCACATGCTTAGCCAGGGCATTTTCTAGTTTCCTCTATTTTTGATCGCATAACTATGCTGGTAAATGCGATCTCTGAGTTTTCTGTCTGTTTTTCCAACATAGAAGCTTGGGCAGCAAACACAGCTAGCTATATAAATCACTGACATAGTTTCACAATTAATCCTGTGTTTGATGTCATATTTTACTCCTTTGATGCAAAATGTACTACCTGTGCGAATAGTTTTGCACCAATTACATGTCCCACAAGGGAAGGAACCTGTGGTTCTGTTGAACAAATTCTGCTCCGGATCCTTTTGTAGCAACTCTTTAATGTTAGTTCCCCTCTTAAAAACAATTCTTGGTCTTTGTCCAAGTCTCTCAGCTAAAAGAGTGTTATTAAGAATGAAGTACCAATTTTTATAAATAATCCCTGTGATAAATTTTGAATTACTATTAAATGTAGTAATGAAACTAGAAGATGAAAAACTAGACAGGTCACTGTTTTCAATATTGTCTGGACTAGCAACACTGATCAAGTTAGTATTATTCTCTTGTACATCCAAGAACTCAGAACGAAGCAAAGGTTGAAAGAAACCAGTACTCCTCTTGTATGTGACTTCCTGAATGAGTTCATCAATTAAGTTTCTAGGGTAACCCCTATTGAAAAACATGTTTTCCAACAATGTACACTCAATAGTAAAGTCATTCAAATCACTGCATTTTGGACAGCCCTCACTAATTGTCCTTTGACAATTGCCCTTCTTTCTGTTTGTAGGGGTGAGAGCTTGAAAATGGAGGAATGAGTTAACATATGTTTCTTTCCTAAAAATCTTTGATTTGAATCTAGAGTGTACTCTGTCTTTAGTCAATTTTACGCCTAAGTAATCAATTTCATCACAAGAAAATGGTGGGTAAATTTTAGGAAATTAGTTGTGTCATTGATGTATTCAATGAAATCCAATGCAACCTGTTGGTCCCTTTGAAAAGGATGAACACATCGTCGAGGAACCGAAAGTGTAATAACAAATATGTTGTTTCCATTGCTCATTTCCGGAATATGTGACATCTTTCCCAGTGGCCATGACCATATTGGCCACACTGGCCCCACATGGAGCCCATGGCTACCCCTTGTTTCTGGACATAGAATTCCTTTTCAAAAAGGAAAAGGTTCGAAGTAAGTACAATGTCCAGTAATTCCAAGGTGTTGTCTATCTCGACTTTGGGTGCTTTTAATTCCATCAAGAGTAACCCAATTCTCTCTATTGCCTCACTATGGGGAATAGATGTATACAGGTCAATTACGTCAATGGTAAGGAAATTGTAGGACTCATCATACCTGATGTTATTGATATTTGCTAAAAAAGTCCAGGAATCTTTGCAGATGCTGGGAATAAGTTTGATGTATTTACCAAGCAAATTATCTATATATTTTGCACATGGGTAAGTTATAGAACTTCTCCCATCAACCAGGGCTCTAAATGGTGGATTCCTAAAGTTTTTATGAACCTTAGGAATTCCAAACATTACTGGAACCCTAGGTTGTGAGATATCTATATAGTTGTACGTATCCATGTCTATCCTACCATTAATGAAAAGATCCCTAAAGTACCCCTTAATTCTGTTCACAGTTCCATTCAAAATATTAAGGGAAGCGGCTTCATAAGCAGGGGAGTCTAGAACTGTTAGCATTCTCTGTATGTAGTCAGAATTCTCAAAAATGGCTAAGCCACCCCCTTTATCCGGTTTGATTACTCTAACCGGAGAATCACGTAAGTGGTTGAGTGCTTGTATTTGTTCTTTTGTGATGTTAAATGTGCTACGTGTAGAATTCAACCTAGCAATATTCCTGATATCCAATTCGCATGCATTTTCAAAAATTCTCAGCACTACATGTATTGGAGGATTGAAAACACTGCTAAGTTTTAAAGCATTGTTAACATTATTAACATTGTTGCTCATATCATTGAATAACAATTTCAAGTTGAGTTTTCGTACGTAGCATTTCAATTCAATAAGCAATTTGACAACATCACAATGTCTAGTAGGCACGAAAGTGTTCCCCAGAGCTAGCAATTCTACCAGTTCTGGTTCAAGTTCCAAAGTTGAAAAATTGTAAATGGTGAAATCACCTTTTAAATTGTGTATTATATGTGGGAACTCGATATTATTTGAATAAACAGTTATCTGTTCCAGTTCTTCGTCTTCGCCCCCCGTTGTTGATTGTTCCGGTTCCCTAAAAAATTACTCTGTGGCTGCTTTGAGCCTGAATTCACAGTCACATTCATAGGTACTTCATTGGTCATCGCTGATTGCCCAGGTTTATTTCGGTTCCTATTGCTTCTCCTAGGGCCATTATCCTTTTCTACCCTATCACAGTCAGTGCCTGCTGACACCTGCTCGCCTTCTCCTTCATTATCATGCTCTTTGTCAGTGCGGTCATTTGATTCCCCTTGTCTCACTATAAGTTTCGGATAGGCTCTATCATTTTGATATGTAGCCCTATCACGAGACAATTTTTTAGATTTATTGTTTTTTAGCTTAATCATGAAGGAGTCAATGCTTGAGAATATGCGATTATAATCATACTTGAATTTAGAGAAATTAATGTCAAATTTTATTTCTCTGTCAAGAAGATTTATCTCTTGCATCAGTTCGTCAATATACATAGAATAGTGTTTGATAATTAATTCAATTAATTGGACCCCCTGCATTTGAAAAAGCACTTGTAGGTCACTAAGAAAGGCAGTCCCTGGAATCAAGTTTGAAGGAGAAAAATTGTTCCTTAAGCCCTTGGGCACGATGTTCTCACTAAGGCACGGTTTAAAGTACGCTGTCTCCAATTGCAGCTTCCTTAGTTTTAGAATTTTATTGTCTAAGGTTTTAAGTTTATCATTAATGTCTACAACACACTTATTGTTAGAGTCGTCACTTGACACCGGCATGTCATCTCCAAAAGGTTTTAAAAAAACAAAGAAATCACCTGTATTCTTCATCCATTCGGACAATGATGATGTGCCCATAAGTGTACTTTCCTGGTTGTTATACTCAGGCAAAGTGATCGGCGTTGTATTGCTTACATCCTTTTGTGTGTTGAAAATAGGAAAGGAGCGGACAGGCTGAGCCGCTGGCGAACACGCCCCGTGTTTCCTGCACGCCCATGACTGTTCCATTATAGTTGGTATTTACATCACTGAGCCACCTGAAAGTTCTTCTTTCGATAGCATCAAGTCTCGAATTGAGAGAATCCAATCTCTGGGACACTGTCAGCAGTAACGCCGCAATGTCACTGTTACTGTTAGTTTCCGAACCAAAATGTTCGGACTGGCGGACTGAGAGGACTTTCCGAAGACATAAAACAGACTTTAGATCAGTGAAGACGTAAACTGTTGAAACCACAAGTTGAAGGCACAAAGGACCCGAAGCCACTGGAACCTTAACACTGATTTATTTTGAAAAAGGTTTTAGCTTCTCCAGATAGGAAGCTTCTTCAGAGTAATAAAAATGCCACAGGCCAAAACTTGAAGCATTTAGCAAATACCTTAGTTACAATTTTAATGGTTATCATAATTTTAAAATTGGTAACACTTCCTAAAATAATTAAAATACATAACGTGCCATAAAACATTGTTTCAATATCAGCATTTCAAGTGTTTGTATAATAAACTTGAAATTATCACATCAAACATGAGATTATGGTGTGCAGTTTAAAACTTATGGGTACCTGATTTATTCCCTTTTTACCTGTTTTTCAGGTAAATCAGGTACCCATAACTTGTTTAAACACTTTTTGCACCATAATTCTCATGTTTTGATGTGATGGTTATTTCAAGTTTATTATACAAACACTTGAAATGCTGATATTTAGAACTATTTACAATGATTTTATGGTACGTTATGTATTTTAATTATTTTAGGTGTTACAGTGTTGTACCTTACATTTTAAAATTACGATGTATACACCATTACTGCGATTGTAACTAAGGTATTGTTTATGTACCTCCAGGAAGTGACGTGCTTGTTTGTTATTTAAATGCTTCACAAGTTTTGGCGCCTTGTGAGCATTTTATTTTACTCTGAAGAAGCTTCCGTTATACGGAGAAGCAAAAACCTTTTTTATTTCAAAAATAAATCAGTGTTAAGGTTCCAGTGGCTTGCGGGTCCTTTGTGCCTTCCGAACTTGTGGTTTCAACAGTTTACGTCTTCACTTTGATCTAAAGTATATTTTTGGCATTAAGTAGACTACCAGCTATGTGGTAGTTCATGGGTACAGAGTTTTTACCAAAGGGGATGACAATACATTTTTTGGCATTGAGCTTCAGGCCATGGCTTTGACCCCAGGTATCTGTCTCAGTGAGGCCCTTTTGTAGTTTGTCCACATTGTTAGGTGTTTCGATTATGGCTCCTAGTTTTCAGTCATCTGCAAACTTTGTTAGCCAAAGACCTTCTGTGTTGACCTGCACTTCAGAGAAGTAGATACCAAACAGGAGAGGGCCCAGGACTGAACCCTGTGGTACTCCACTTGTCACTGGTCTGATGTTGGATTTGGAATCCGCTACTTTCACAGTGTGGGTTCTGTCTGTGAGCCAGTTGGCAACCCATCTTGTGACATAGGGATTTATACCTAGTTTAGTGAGCTTATCTATAATTCCAGAGTGGGGGATGGTGTTGAAAGCCTTGGCGAGATCTAGATAAGCTGTGTGAACCATTTTACCCTCATCTATGGCTTTGGTGACTGCTTCAAAGAAGTCAATCAGGTTTAGGAGACATGATCTGCCTTTTACAAATCCAAACTGAGTAGGGTCCAGAGTTTGGAGATTACCAATATCTTTGTTTATGAGTTCCACGATGATACGTTCCATGGCCTTGCAAACCAGGCTCATCAGGCTAATGGGGCAGTAGTTCCCGGGGTCCGTCATGGCTCCCCCTTTGTGGAGTGGGATAACTGTCACGGTGCACCATTCAGTGGGTACAAAGCCTGAGGTGAGGCTATGATTGAACATGGTACTTAGGTAGGGTGCTAGTTCATTCTGTAGTTCGTGTCAGCCTGGGATATTGTCAGGTCCCATGGATGCTGTGTTCTTGGCTTTGGAGAGTGTGTTTTTTACCTGTGCAGCCATGATTATAGGAACTTTGCATTCTTCCGGTATAGAGATGGGCCCTCTAGTGGGTGAGAGGGGGGGTAAAGTTAGCACTGAACCTATCTGCTAGGATGTTGGCAATATCAGTTGGTTCTGTATATTTAGTGCCATTATGCTGTAACTCAGAGCAGATCTGAGTGTTCCCATTTAGATTCTTGACATAGCTATAGAATGCTTTGTGGTTGTCTTTAGAGTCAGTGGCAATTTTGTTTTTGTAACTAGCTTTGGAGGATTTTATGAGGGATCTCAGCTTCTTACTGAGGTTGACCAGGGAGTTCCTCTAGTCATGGGATTTTACTCTTTTTTGCAACAGTTTCTTTTTTCTGTTGTAGAGTTTGTTTACGGCAGAGGACCACCAGATTGGCTTCCTTTTTTTGGTGGATAACACCTTGGTTCTATTAGGGATAGCATGATCCATGCACTCGTGTAAGTGCTTATAAAGTGCATTTGTGTAGGATTCGGCAGTCATACCTCAATTGTTTGTCTGCATGGGTGTCATGAAGTTTGCCACTTCTGTCTTAAGAAGTATGAAGTTGGCTTTTGAGAAGTTTTTTACGATGGTTTCCCTAATTGGGGCTGGGGGTGGGATGTGGATGTCTAGGCTGATTAGCTTGTGGTCGGATCTGACCAGCGAGGAATTGACCTCTGGTGTGGAACACCGGTTTCCCATGTTGGTAATGACCAGGTCTAGGATATTGCTGCCCCTGGTGGGGGTGTGAATAAGTTGATCCAAGGTGTTGGAATTTATGAATTCTAGAAAACGTTGAGCAAAAGAGTTGGTATATGAGTAGTTTTCCCAGTTAATGGTGGGGTAGTTGAAATCGCCCATTATTAGGGTGTTGGGCTGTACCCTAATACTTTCCAGTGTATCAAGAAATGAGGAGTGTGAATCCTGGGGCATGGTGGGGGGGACTGTAGCAAGCTACAATTTGGATTGTGGTCTTGCCCAGAGTTAGTTGCACTTGGATAATCTCGGATGCATTATGCTGTGCAACTAGCCTGGAGGTGTGGATATCCTTAATGAATATGGACATGCCTCCGCCTTTAGTGCTTCTTTCTGGGTTAGGTGGCCGAAAGGTGTGGTATGAATTGAAGCCTGGTAATGCAGGGGTGCTCTCTGGAGCTTTGAACCAGGTCTCTGTCACTGCACAGATGTCAATGTTCTCCATTTTAAGGAGTGCCTCGAGTGAGTGCATTTTGAGGTTTAGACTTTTAGCATTGAGTAGCATTACCCTCAGATTTTGCTTGCTTATACCTGTTATGGTGGTGAATTTGTCATATGGGACCTCAGTGGTAATGACAACAGCATGCAGGTACATTGATGGCACCATGCCACCATGTTGGAGTATTTCAACATAGCACGTGCATATAAACAGACTTAAATAATTATCAAACAATAGGACATATGTCCCAACATTACAGTGGCGTCATCATGTATCGATTGAGGTGGGTATTTAGTGCATTGCTGGAGATATGGTGGGGGGAGGGAAAGATATCAACAATTAGTATATTACTGTAGTTCACATTACTTTCCTAGTCAGTGCTGTTATCTGTACCTTACAAGCATTACTACACTACCCTATTGCCTTAGTTTGGTCAGTGATATGGCTGTTGACAACTATATACAAGGATTGGTTTTACCTGCAGTATACACCTCTTACCTGGTATACCTGTGGAGGAATTGTTTGTTAACACTAACTAACTGTTTCTACACATACTCCCAGAGTCCAGGCTGATGTTATGCACATACCTGTCCATCTCTTTTGCACAGACTCTGGCCATGTCTTGACCACATGTGGGTGAACCAGGACATATGTAGGTTATTGCCCTCTTCAACCTTTAGTGACTTACAATACTCTTATACAGGATTTCCTTGACAGTTATATAATGGAGCACAGTGTGGGTGACAGTGATCAGTGATACCTTATTATTCAGAGCAACTGCAACCCTCACAATGCCATACAATACTAAAGTAAAAAGTACCAGTACAGGGTGTCAAGCTTTTATTTCTAGGCACAGTGTTCGTATCTGACGGACCTGTGGGAGAAATGTTTGTTAGCACTACCTGTATGTTGCCACACAAAGTACCAGATTTCACATTAGTATTATGCACTTACATCCCACTCTGTTACTGTACAGACTCTGATCACAGCTTGACAACATGGGGGTGTAGATGGGGCAGACTTGGCCTAATACTCTCATAACATTTTGGGGGTTTGTTTTTATAGATGTGTGACAGTTGTATTTCCTGTCTGCTGCCTAAACATCTGGGATCACCCCACTGATTTCCCAGGGGACAGGGTGACAGGCAGCAGATATGGGCCAATATACTGGACATTCTGGACAGTTGTGGAGTATGATTCTGTATGCAGACTACTACCACTCCCAGGATTTGCACCATGGCTGTGTGTGCTAAAAATATAACAGTTCACGTCTCAGTTGGGTGTGCTATTTGGATTTTGTTATCTGTCTTTTCGCTGTTTTCTATGTCTCTCCCAGTTGTACTAGCTGACCTCTGGGGATTACATCAGTCATATACAGACAATCATACACATTTTTAATTTATATTGCACAGTGTGCGTAACAGTGCTTAATACAACAGTACTATTAAGTGATTGCAAATCTACATTACCATATGATACCAGAGTAAACACATGCACTACAGCAGTTAGACCTTCATTGTCAGGCTATTATGCTTTTATTTACATGCAACCTACATGAGACTCTTCCTGCAATATTCTCTGGTGTATGCAGTACTTGCCTTAAACAATACAGGTTTTATACAGGCAATTGACTTATTTATTATTTTATTTATTTTACATTTGTTTACCGGGATAGTCCGACTGGATACATGTCCATTTTCAGCAGAGGCCCAGGGAGAAAAGCTCCACATAGACAAACTTGCATAGATTACACAGAAGTTAGCAAACAATTATAAAAACAAAGTGATTATATACAATGGCTTAGTAGTGTTCCCTAGTAGGGACTCACAATTCCCATGGACAGACACACTTAAAAGTAAGAGACATTATATTGGAAGCAGAACTTGGTGATGTAGTTACAAGTTATGATAATTACAGAATATGCTTTCAGTTTATAACTTAATCAGGGTTGGTACATGGGCATAGCTAATTCACTTTGAGATACGTTTTTTTTAAGAGACCTTTGAAGGATTGTAAGGTTATATAGTTTGGCAACGAATTCCAGGTTTTGCCAATGAAGTTGGCAAACAGGGATCCACCAGCAGAGTTATTAGCTTTGTGGGTTTGGGCAAGTAGTTTCATCGGCTGACCGTAGGGATCTCAGGTTTCTATATGGCTTAATAATATTTTTAAGTGAGGGGGGGTATCCTCAGGGTGGTACAAAATTTTGTGCACTATTAAGATTTCATTGAATTGAATTAAGCTGGGTAGTTCTAGCCACTCTAGTTGTTTAAGGTTCTGGCAGTGGTGGGTTCTATAGGTGGAGCCAGTGGCGAATCTGGCACTATGATTGTAGCTATGGGACAGCTTACCTAGTTCATTTGAGAGTACAGGCGAGGCATATAAAAGAGCAGAGAGTAGGTGTGATCAGGCGATTGCAGTCCTAGCCAGTGGGGTTAAAAAAGTCTGGTTTCTATACAGTGATACAAGCTTCTTATTGATGGTCTGTATGGTTTTGTTGACATGTAGGTCAAATTTGAGATTATTGTCTATGATAACTCCTAGCAATTTGGTGTGATGATCTGGGGAAATAGGAGTACCATTGTTAGATGTGACAGAGAATGAAAGTGTGGTAGATCTACTAGTGGGGAGAAGAGTAGAAGTTTAGTTTTATTTGGGTTCAGAAGTAGGCGTTGGTTGGTGAGCCAGTTCTCAATAGTGTTAAATGTATTTTGGATTAAGGTTTGCAGTTCGGATGGGGAGGTGGCTGAGCAGATCAGAGTGGAATCATCTGCATATTGAATGCAGGTAACTTTAGGGATAGCAATGTGAAGGTTGTTGATAAAAATAGAGAAGAGTATTGGACCTAGTATGGACCCTGAGGAACACCAAGTGTGAGAGGTAGCTGGCTGGAGAGTTTGCACTGCCATAGTACAGCCTGTTGTCTACCAGTCAGGTAGGACTGGAACCACTGGATAGCAGGCTTGTTGTGGGAAATAGATTTTAGTGAAAGGATGAGAAGTTCATGGTTGACCATGTCAAAGGCTTTTGATAGGTAAGAAAGAGGGTGGAGGTTAGCCTATTGTCATTCCTGTTTTGGTTTATGGCAGTAGTAAAGAAAAGGAGGGCTGAGGTGGTGCTGTGGTATGGCCTGAAACCATGCTGGGAGTCGGATAGAAAGTTATTCTGTGAAAGGTATTACATTAGTTGCTTGTGTACACATTTCTCCATTATTTTGGCTAGTGGGGAAAGAATGGCAACGGGTCTATAGTTGGATATGTCTGAGTAGCTACCAACTTTATGGAGTGGGATGATGTGAGATATTTTCCAGACGGAGGGGGATAGCATTTTCGGATAAGGTTCTGTTGATGAGGATAGATATGGGATATGCAATGGTATCTGCAGCTATTTGTAGGTACTTTGCAGCGAAGAGGTCAGCTGCGAGGGTGGTAGGTTTTAGTT
The DNA here is from genome assembly GCF_019279795.1 of Protopterus annectens. Classification (NCBI taxonomy): domain Eukaryota; kingdom Metazoa; phylum Chordata; order Ceratodontiformes; family Protopteridae; genus Protopterus; species Protopterus annectens. The sequence continues at coordinate 450,750,423 of NC_056737.1, read as the reverse complement.
TTTTTAGAAGTGTTTTGATAAAATTAGTGGATATTGGTTGGAAGCTAAATTCGGAGTGATTATTGGGTAGATTAGGCGTGTAGTTTAAGTTAGTGGGGGTTAGTTAATTTGCTAGGGATTGGATTGTTTCAGTGAAAAAGTTATTAAAAGTGCTAGCTATGGTCTCTGGGGAACTATGGGTGTAGTTAGCCAGGGTTGGGGTGGTGGAATGACCTGGATGAAGTAGTTGATTTAAGCCTGCCCAGAACTTTTGAGGGCTGTTATGGTGTTTTTGTAGGAGATTTTGGTAGAAGCTTTTTTTATCCAGTAAAATAGATTTTTTTGTATCATTCCTGAGTTGACGATATTTTAGATGGTCAAGTGGGGCTTTATTTGTTCTCCAGCAGGCCCAGGATCTGTTTCTAGTTTTGATTTTAGCTTTGGTATCTTTTGTGAGCCATGGTGCTGTATTTGATCTAGGTTTTATTGTACGTGCTGGAGCATGGGAATCAAGAATACTTAGGAACTTAGTGTTGAAGTGATCTATGGCCTCCTCTAATGTTAGATTTTTTTAGTTTTGACCAGTCAGCTGCTTTTAATTCATTTGGGAATATAGCAGCGTCAAACTTTTTCCTGTTTCTGTTTTATATTTGGGCTGGTGAGGGTTTCCTGCCTTATGTTTTATGATATTGGTTAGACAATGGTTGCTGAGGTCATCAGGGAGAGTACCAGCTGTGTACAGTTGGGGTTGGTTATTAACTAGGATCCAGTCTAAGATACTTTCCCTGTTGGTTGGTTTGTTTATCCTAGTGGGAGAGGTTATGGTCTGTTTAAATCCAGATAAGTTTATACGGGTGATGGGGGGGGGGTCAGAGGAGCAGAGGTGCCAGTCGGTGTTAAAGTCACCAAGAACTATGGTTTCTTGGGGATAGGTAGTGAATAACCAGTAAATGATATCTTCTAGGGTATTTAGGTTGTTGCCTGGTGGAATGTATGCACAGACAATGTTCAAGTGCTTGTTTTGGTTAATCTGTACCTTGGTTATGAGGGGTTCCACGTTATTGAATTGTGGAGGTTGAATGGTGTCTCTATTAACGGTTAGAGTATTTTTGTAAAGGACAGCTATCCCACCTCCTTTCCTTGTAGCATGGTCTAACCAGTAAATATTGTATCCTGGAGGTAGTATCTCATTGTCAGTAGTACTGAGTTTTAGCTAGGTTTCCGTAAGACACATAATGTCTGGGGAGTGGGTTGCTAGGAGGGTGTGTAGGTTGGGAATCTTATTGTTAATACTTCTAATATTTAGGTGAAATGCTAGGAGGGAACTAATGGGAGTATACATGGGTAGCTTGACTGTGGGGGTTGTGGTGGGGGGAGTGGAGGTTATTGGGTGTGGGTGGGCCAGGGTTGGGATGAATGTCTCCATGTGTTATAAGATTATAGTGACAGGATATTCTGAGCTTTAGGAGTTTGTTTATAAGTTTTATATAGTCTTTGTCTTTAGGATTATGTTTTGTGGCTGTACAGAGGTGGTATTTTATAGAGGGTGGTATATTTGGTGTACTGGGGATGGTAACGTGTTTGGTGTTATGTGTCATGGGTGTCGAATCATTTGGGTAGTGAATACCACTGTCAAGTGTTTGTTCGTAGGTAGTGAGATGGTAAAATAGAAACAGTATAGACATCAGGGTAATTAGTATTTTTTTGCTTGTTTGCATTTTGTTAGGGGGCGGGCCAAATGTTGATGGCTGACTGTGCTAACAATGTGTGGAAGAATGGGAGAGAAGGAAATGGGTTAAGGGGGCAGGGTTGTTCAATGATGTGTGAGGTGCTCATTGGTACTTAGCAGGAGGGGAGCAGCAAGGGAGTGGTAAAGTCTGGTTTAAATTTAGCACTAGTGGGGGCGGGTTGGATTTCAGGGCAGGGAGGGGAGTGGAGTGGGGCTACCACTGACTCTGAGAGTTACCTTGGGCTTTTGGTTTGTATGTTGTCTGTAAGCAATGTTTTTGGCTGTACTTTAATTTGTTTTATTTTGTTTTTATTTTTACACCAATTTTCAGGCTAATTTTAATAGGATCCTAGAGGTAAACTAGCAAATTAAGTCAATATGGAGGGAGCCAAATTACTGTGAAGACAGCCTAGAAGCAAAACTTTACCAAATTAAAAAGTAAATGCTTGGGACTGGAACACTGAGTGAGTGTAAGACTGATTCAAGGTATTATAGCCCAATCTAGTGGCAATTGGCTGGATACATTCACTGTTGTTGTGCATACACCTTTAAGCATCAGCAGTTTACAAAAACTAAATTGTAATTCACCTATTACAATAGAAAAGCTGGAGGGAGTCAGGTCCTTGCTTCCCAGAGATTTTACTTAGTTAAGATAGCCAGCTTCAGTGGAGAAGGTACAAATTGCTTTATGCAGTTAATCCCAGGTGGGGGGGTGGGGTGTCACACAGGAAAGAAACCCATGCAAACTATTACAATAGAAAAGCTGGAGGGAGTCGTGTTCTTGCTTCCCAGAGATTTTACTTAGTTAAGATAGCCAGCTTCAGTGGAGAAGGCAGAAATTGCTTTATGCAGTTAATCCAAGGTGGGGGTGGGAGGGGGGGTGGGTCACACAGCAAAGAAACTTGTGCAAACTATTACAATAGAAAAGACTTACTAATACAGTTAGATTTATTTCCTATGACAGTGCATGCAAGCGTATTACTAACCTGCCTCGAGTCGCAACCTCTCCAAGCAACAGCCATGGGGCTCCTGGTTCACAGCCCACTCACTTGCTGCTGTGAAGGACAAAAGAGTAATATTTAGCCATACCTATCCATAATATACATGACCTGGCAATTATTAAACAGGTAGTGGAGTGATACTTACACCACTACTGGAACCTGCCCTGTCCTCCTAGCCTCTTGGATCCACTGCTCCAAGAGATCTCCCTTTTGCCACTTCAGGTTGGCATAGTGATGCCTGACCTGCTCACCAGATCAGGGTATGCCAATGGCACTGATGAGATCATGGGTGAGATGGTCCCAGGGTTCCGCTTTATATTGGGAACCCTGGTACTGGCTCAGCAGCAGTCTCTGCTCATGGTCTTTGACAAGGAGTCTTGCCATGACTCTGGACTCCTGGATGCCCCAGCACTGCACCCAAAAGTGCACTCCCTCTTCCATTTCAGAAATTCTGCCTGCAAGGGGAAGCTACAACCAGTTATGAGATGTATTTCTGCCTGTTGGGTTTAAATAGGGCTGATTTCCTGCAGTTTGCCATGACTGGACAGTTTTGAAAAGGGTAAGCTATGGGCAAACCTGCTTACCTAAGGTTGGCATTGTTTAAAGGGATATACCAATGGGCAAATTGAGTTAGCTGGTCTGCACATTACTTACACATATTAAGCTGGCCTGTGCAATGCTTAGCATTGCTTACTATTTTGCATTATATTTGCTTTTTGGCATTGATTTATTATTCATTACATGTTTTATATGTGTCTGGTATCCATGATTCATGTGTACATACACTGTATGGGGTCCTTGTGTTTATTAGGGGACTTCAACAAGTTATTACAATTACACCTCACATCTGGGCTTACTGCAGTACTCCAGTTCACATATTTATGTTATGTAGTAGGTTATAGAACATAAGACTGTATATAGATTCCTTTCACATATTCAGTTTGATTTTACTACAGTGAAGATTTGTTTGGTGATACCTCAATCTTATGTACTGCTGTGATGGCTTAGTGGTTAACTACTGTGACTATAGGGTTCTGGATTCAAGACCTGCAAAGGCTGTTTATTTTGCTGCTGGGCAGAACAGTGGCTATTGGATACAGAGTGATTAAGGCCCCTCGTAAGCGGGTATGCGCAAGGGTAAGCAAGGCTAACCTCCGGTTAATTATGCTTACAGAGAGCTAGCTTCAATATTGCTTAATCTGTGTGTTCATTGCTTACCCTCGCGGAAACAGGCTTAAACCCGCTTACTATTGCTTACATATGCTTACTCCTGCTTACTTCTGCTTAATAGTGCTTACACTTGCTTACTTCCACTTACCACTGCAGTAATTTAGACAGTAATGTCTAATGGTTCTTGGGGAAGCAGGGGATTTGGAAGCTGTATAGAGTTATCATTCATTACACATTTTACTTTCCATTTGTACCCCTGATTCCTGTGTACATATACTGTATGGAGCATATGTATTATCTGTGGACTTTGCAATGTGGTGACACTGACACCTCACATCTGCATTTAATGCAGTACTCCAGTTCACAAATATTTGTTATTTAGTAGGTTATGCAACTAAAAATATTGGTCATAAAGTGATTTGACATGGAAAACGGACTGTACTGCAGTAAGACTTGAACCGGGTATGACTGCTCATAAGGCGAATGCTCTGCCCAATACACTATTGCTGTACTGCTTCATTTGCATTTATATTGCTTTTTACCCTCTTCTGCTAATTATGCTGCATTAACCATAGCTAAGCAATGGGCAAACCTGCTCACCTACGGTTAAATTTATAAAAATTTCATAAAAAAAAACATCTTTATATTTTTTGTTTTAACTATTGCTCTTGTACATGTGGGAAGATGTTGCTGGGGGTATGCGTACACCTCTGAGTGGTCTCTCTCATTCTTTTCTGACTTGTCGGCTGTTCTTCATTGCAGGTGCATGTATATTCTGAGAGCTATGCTCTCAGACATCCCCCCTGCACTCTTACACACTCTGTGTAAGATTAGGAGCTCAGCCAGCGCGCCTTCATTAATATGCATGGAGCACTGCCGTCCTGCTCCTAAATGGCTGCTTCCATGGAGGACTAAGCAAGTCCTGCACGGAAGGATAGTGAATCCAGGGGTCTGATCTTATCATCTGGTGGCACCACTCCTGAGACACAGTCCTTACCTCAAGAGCTGTCTCCCTGAGAACAAAAATGTCAAAAGAATAATGGGAGGGAGGCTCAGTAATTTTTGGGTGGGGTAAGAGAAAAATGTTACACACACAAAATTATAATACTGTCCCTCAGATGAAGCACCACTCTCCATTTCATACTCCTTGCTTCAAGTACACAAAAAAATCATATGTGGACATCTTCAAGTCCCAGTCCTCATAAAGGCAGATTTCACGGATAGTCACTTTGTCAACCTGGACAATCTCCTGCCAACTGATTCACCTTCCAGGAGGATTTAAAACATTTCTATAATATATAAAAACCAAATAACAGCAGCTCTGGGAAAAACGGTTGGAGATGACTTTGTCAGTCTAAAACTTGTACGTTGCCAAATACAAAACTGAGCCAAGATCCAGAGTTCAAAGCACATAAACGCCTTTATTTCCAACAGTACGTTTTCGTCCTTCTAAACAGAATGACTTCATCAGATGTGACATGAACAATCACAAACACATATTTATATCCTGTTTAAATTAATTATTTAATTAAAACCCATCATTTATTTAAATAAGCTTGTTTAAAATCAACCAATCTAGTGTCTGTACTCATGAATAATTCATCAAACTTTTTGCAAGATGCTTCTTTAACATAAAAATCATTCTTACTAACAATGTCCTTACACTTGAATGTATTCCAAACAAAAACTAAATTATATTGTCCTTGTCAAAAACATTCTTGTTATAAAAACATTTTATATTGAATAAATTATTAATAAGAGTTTCTTTAACTTGGGTTTGTAATAAATTCTTGTGAGAATGTTTGTGGAGAAGGAATGGAAAGTTTAAAACATAAAAGTAAGGTTAAAAAGAAAAATAGAAAATAAAATATGGAATGTGAATATAAAATATTTACTTATAAAAAGTTCTTATATGTATATATATTTTTAACATGTACATTAAAATTGTTTCATTAATTCATACCATTACAATTTGGCAGATCTTAATTTAAGTAATGGCATAATGGAAATGAATTCATTAAGGCCAGGGTGGTTGTTGGCATCTAAAGTTAGTTGCCACCAAAGTTCCCAAAATTCAATTCTTTCTTCCCATGGCCCTCCTCTACCATCTGCTTTGACCTGTTCTGACACTAAAAAGAAAGCTATGTGGACCACAGTAATGTGTTATGCCATAGTGTAACTCTGCAACAGTTGCCATTGTCCTACAGGTATATGCACTGGTGTTGCACTGTATACGGGTGATATTTCAAACATGTCCCTACTGTAGGTCATGTCTCCCAGCATTATGTTACTCCTTGTGGTCACATTCCACAATGACAGGATGTTAGTTATCTTGCAGGTATCTGACATAGCCTTCCAATACCCCATCATGGTTACCACTGTGATGCCGTGCATTTAACAGCAACAATATGTGCACATGTACAGCATGCATTTTGGGTAGGTGTGTTAGATGTGTGCATGGAATATACCATAGCCATTACATGCCCAGTGTATTGGCAAGCATCAACATAAACCATACTCACCAGCTACAGGCTGCTGCCATGGTGGTATACCAGAGGGACATACATAAGAGGGTGAGAGATGCAAAGTCAGTGGCCACACCTGCGGCATTGCTACAGGGTGGGTGCAGCATTACAATACATCAACAGTACATGTCTACAATACTACCACATATGCACATCTGTTTATCACTACTGTGCAGCAACAGACTATATCTATGACATGTCAGATATGCATGATCTACCTGTACAGATATGGATGTATATGCAAAAGTGGTCTACTGATGTGCTCTGTGGCCTTACCTGCATGCTCCTCAGCCAGTGTGTGGGCAGCACCCACCTCCACAATGGTGTTCGGCAGTTGTTGGCTATGCGGACAGGCAGGTGCCATGAGGCTGGGTAAGAGCTCCTCCACACATGTCAGGGGGGATGGATGGCATGGCCCCCCTGTTGCGAGGTGATCCCCCCAGACTGCAGCAGCATGCCGACAGGCATTGCAAAACAGGTCAGAACAATGATGCCGGACCTGCTCATAACTGCGGTTGTCCAGTCCGACATCATTGACCCTGTGGACTAGGCTGTTCCACAGGGTGGTCCGCTCCTGATGATCATGGGCAGCCCAGCCAAGCAAGACAGGGTAGTGCTGGATTTGGTGGTTTACCACAATGTCATTCTCAGCTACTGAGTAAGCCAGAAGCCTTTCATGTGACATCTTGCCTGAAAGACATAAAGATGGACACAGGTGTGAGCAAGTCATGCAACAAGGTTACCACAGTTCTTAATACACATTACTGTCACTCCCCCACCATATCAGCGACAACAATCTGTGCACACAACTCAATAGGTATAGCAACAGCTTACCTAGCAGTGGGGCAGGTATTGTATTGTACCACACTTTGTGCAATGTATTTGTAGACATGTTCGCTGTGTGGACACTATAATTGCTGGCCTGTTACAGACTATTCACCTGCATACCATTGTCAGGGCCACTATGGTTCCATATATGCCTGTGGTATGCTTGCTATGTGGTTGCTGCACATCTGACATTATGTGTTATTGGGGATATCTATGCATGCTGTTGGACATGTTCCAGGATTGTGCAGACTATTACTACCCACATATGTTCTATAACAGTGACACAATAGCATGTTTATGTACTATTGGCCAGCAGAACCACCTCTCCAAACTCATCTTCCCATGTTACCAGGCCACATCACATGTGGGACTCAACCTGGGGCCTCCTCATGTACTGGTCCAGCAATACCTTCAGGTGGAACCAACTCAGGGGATGTTGTCCCCCCCGGGGGCACACACAGACATGATCTTGTCCCCCAAGGTCAAGTCCAGGGTCTGTTCCATAACGGGCAATACAGACACATGTGGGAAGTGCTACATCACCTTGAGGTACCCAGTACACATTCACAGGGTTCACATGCTCCTCCTGCTCAGCCTCCAGGCCAGGCACCTTCAGGACATGGACTGCTGTTGTGAGTAGCAGTGGGAGGAAGGCTTGCTCCCATTGTGTCCATATTGGGGCCCATAGGGCTTCCACATCACAGACCACACACACCATCCATGGTGTTTACCCACCACATGTGTCACATACCACCACTGTAAGCTGTCCTCCATAGCTACTAACCCTGTCCACCTCCACAACTATACCTGTCATACTTCCCCATATTCCCATTCCATACTTCACAGACAAGGGCAATGTGGTCCCAACAAGGGGATTCACATGTGGCATACCAGTCCATGTTGCACACACTGACAGCTCTAGATATCTTTGTGTATTGCTATGTGTGCTGTTCCCACACACATAGCATGTAGCACTGTGGTGGTAATATAGGGGACATGTATTTATGGGTATGTGTAATGTGGTAACTGCAAGCAATGTTTTGCTATGTTAAACCAGGATAGGTTCCACCTACCGGATAGGAAGTTCACAGTTAAATCTAGCAAATATTATAATTGTGGTGCAAAGGGAGTGGTATACCTAGGGATTTGTATGCATTGCTTAAGTTTTTATGTTGGCAAAACAGAAAGACCCCTAAGAAAGAGGGTGTACGAACATTTTTATGACATTTCCAGAGGTAAGGAGAGTAATGCCTTTGTTAAACACTCCCAAGTTTGTAACAACATGAATTTGAGGTTTATGGTTTTGGAGCACGTTATCCCAGAGGTAAGAGGGGGGAGTTGGGAGACCCATTTGGAATATCGAGAACTTTATTGGCAACTTAGACTGGCTGCAACTAGATTCCCAGGACTAAATGACAGTATAAACATTGGGTGTGTTTTGAAATTAAGAAGGGCTAGACTTTGAATAGATTTTATGTTTTTGTAATAATTAATAAAACAAATTTTACACATAGTTGATTAATTTTAGAATTATTAGTTTACAAATTATTAATAATTATTATTTTTATATTAGATTAAGTTTTATGTATATGACTGATTTTGGAATTTTGACACACTACGTAGAAAAACAAGCACATATATATTTTTTTGAATGGATTTGAATGTGGATTTTAAGTTGATTGATGATAATTAGTCGGCAATCAGCTGACCTAGAAAATTGTTATTTAATGGTAAAGGGATGGCCTCTACATGTATTCATTCCTTGAAAAAGCCTGGCAGTGGCCGGGTGAAAGCGCTTGGTTTTACGTGTTTGGTGTACGTTGTGTATTGGAATTAAATATTTTATTTTAGCTCCGGGTCCTGTTGCTTTTGGAGTTATTCATATATATATATATATATATATATATATATATATATAAAGATATATATAGATATATATATATATATATATATATATATATATATATATATATATATATATGTGTGTGTGTCAGCATATATGTGTCTGTGTATATGTATCTTAGGAATGTTGATTGCTTCCACATTGTAGATTCCCTATGGTAGCCAGACTGTACCGCACGATATGTTACAGATACCAGCCTGACATCATACAGGTGGGATGGAGTACTGTTAACATCTTATGCCCATGTTGTGTCAGGTCCTGGTCATGGGATTTGCAACAGTTGGTATTGTATTGCAGGGCAGACGTGTTTGGCTGTGCGTGGGGGAATATCTGTACGTACAAGACATATGTTGTTTGGGCCCCCTCACCCCCATTAATGGTGCATGTGGACATATATGTTTTTGTTATGTTCTCTTTTATATCTATAGATATATGTCTGTATATATCTATATAGATATATATTTATGCTTACATAGGTATATTGCTGTCTCTCTCTCTCTATATATATATATAATATAGACATATAGATGTAGACATATATATCTATAGATGTATGCATATGTATGTATATATATATATATATATATGTATATATATATATATATATATATATATATATATATATATATATATATATACATATAGAGATATGTTATATCTATTTAGATATAAATATATATACACACACACACGCACACACACACACACACACACACACACACACACACACACACACACACACACACACACACACACAGAAACACATACATCTACATGTTTAAATACATTTCCTGTGCTGGATGATATGTTTGTGAAAACATCAGGGATGTGTATATCTGACATGGCTTAGCGGTAAATTACTTTGGCTATGGTGTGCAAGGTTCTGGGCTCAAGCCTTGCAGAGGCTGTTTATTTTGTTGCTGGGCAGAACAAGGGCTGTTGGATACAGAGTGATTAAGGTACTTTAAAGGAGTTGTAAGTGGGTTTGCACAGAGGTAAGCACAGCTATCTTCCAGTGACAGTTTCTTATACTTATTTAGCTTCTAAATTGCTTAACCTGTTTAGACATTGCTTACCTCCGTGCAAACAAGCTTAAACCCGCTTACTGCTGCTTAAAAGTGCTTACTCCCACTTACCCCCATGCTAATATCTTTAAAAGAAAAGAAAAAAAGGGTCAATAGGAAAGTGGTGAAAAAAAGGAACAAAGAGGAAAAGACAGCAGGGAAAATAGTTAGGGATATGCAGGAGGGTGTAGGGAAGGTCCATAGCTGCCCATTTCTTCTACAGCACCAACTGTGGAGATACACTGAATTTGGAGGTAGATTTGGACACTCATGCCCTTGATAGAGGGGTGAGGACAACAATAATATGCTGTGATGCCAATTAGACCAGATTACATGTGTCCAGTGGACACGTGTGCAAAATGGACAGCTATGTATGGGGCGATATTTTTTTTGGGGGGAACAGATTGCCCTTTTTTTTCAGGTGCGAGTGGGATGTTGGGGAAGGATAGTAGGTATATTTGGGGAGGTAGGTTGGGTAGGTTAACAGACAAGACAAACAAGACACATACAGGGGCAGTATATGACACATGTGGGGGGTAAACACCTTGATGGGGAGGGGTGTTGGGAAATCGGAAGCCCATGAGCCCCCTAGTGGAAACAATATGACTGAGGTCCCCACCCATGGGCAGTGACCACTGCACCTTCACAGCCCCAAAGGTGGCTGTGCTGGAGGCTGAGTTGGAGAGCCAAGCAGACCCTCTAGTCATGACACGCTGCCCTCAAGCTGATATAGCAGATCTCCAACCTCCCTGCAGAGCTCACTATGTACCACAAACTGGACCCTGCAATGGGTGGCAGGTTCCTGTCTGCTCCCACCCCCATCCCCTTAGGCGGTTCCATCCGAAGATGGTTTAGGACCAACGTAAGAGGAGGTCCTGGATTGGGCCCCAGACATGCTGGTGTCCTGTGCCATGGTCAGCTGAGATGGGACAGGTGGGTCCGCTGGGACCCGCATTCCCATATGTTCTATGGTGTTTATGGTTTGTCAACATATGTGGGTTAGTAATAGTCAACACATTCCAGGATTAGGTATAACAGCATGCATAGATATTCCCATTAACCCAGACACCAGATATGGAACAGTTGCATAGCAAACAGAACACATGCATATATAGGTTCATAGGTTCATAGGTAGGTACTAGGCTATCGGCCCTAGGGCCCATACAAGACTAGCCAAAAAATGTACCCTGACTTTCGCCACCCAAGAAAATTATTTTCCTGTGCCCCTGTCGAGGAGAGCCACAGAAGTGATCCCCAGGGTGAATTTCCCATTTCTCATCCAATCATCAAGATTTTTCTTGAAGAGTGCTAATGAGGAGCTCTGTTTGACATAGATAGGTAGTCTGTTCCAGAGTATGGGAAGTCTCTGGGACAGGAATCTATCCCTACAGCATGTTCTGTTTATTGTGGTGACAAGGTTAAGGTCCCTAGAGCATGTAGCTCGGAGGGATTGGGATTTCTTTAAGTGGAGCATGTCCAAAAGCTCTGGGTTTGACATAGCTTTGTATGTTAGGCAGAGATTGCCCCTGAGTAGGCGATATGTGATGGAGTAAAGCTGTAGTTTTTTGAGACAGTCTGCATAGGGCATCTGTTTGAGGCCAGTAATCCTCTTTGTGAGGTATTTCTGTGGTCTTTCCAGTTGTTGTAGATGTCTTGTGAGGTACATACCAAAAGGGGCGTTGTACTCTATAATGGGTCTAATGAGTGATGAGTAGAGGGGAACAATGACCTCTTTTTTTCTTGATGAGAATCCTTTTGTGATGAGATGAGCCACGTAGAAGGATTTCCTGACCACTGTGGTGATGTGATTATCAAAGGAGATACTACTGTCTACCTGTGTCCCAAGGTTTCTTATCATATTTTTGGCATTAAGTAGACTACCAGCTATGTGGTAGTTCATGGGTACAGAGTTTTTACCAAAGGGGATGACAATACACTTTTTGGCATTGAGCTTCAGGCCATGGCTTTGACCCCAGGTATCTGTCTCAGTGAGGCCCTTTTGTAGTTTGTCCACATTGTTAGGCGTTTCGATTATGGCTCCTAGTTTTCAGTCATCTGCAAACTTTGTTAGCCAAAGACCTTCTGTGTTGACCTGCACTTCAGAGAAGTAGATACCAAACAGGAGAGGGCCCAGGACTGAACCCTGTGGTACTCCACTTGTCACTGGTCTGATGTTGGATTTGAATCGCTACTTTCACAGTGTGGGTTCTGTCTGTGAGCCAGTTGGCAACCCATCTTGTGACATAGGGATTTATACCTAGTTTAGTGAGCTTATCTATAATTCCAGAGTGGGGGATGGTGTTGAAAGCCTTGGCGAGATCTAGATAAGCTGTGTGAACCATTTTACCCTCATCTATGGCTTTGGTGACTGCTTCAAAGAAGTCAATCAGGTTTAGGAGACATGATCTGCCTTTACAAATCCAAACTGAGTAGGGTCCAGAGTTTGGAGATTACCAATATCTTTGTTTATGAGTTCCACGATGATACGTTCCATGGCCTTGCAAACCAGGCTCATCAGGCTAATGGGGCAGTAGTTCCGGGTCCGTCATGGCTCCCCCTTTGTGGAGTGGGATAACTGTCACGGTGCACCATTCAGTGGGTACAAAGCCTGAGGTGAGGCTATGATTGAACATGGTACTTAGGTAGGGTGCTAGTTCATTCTGTAGTTCGTGTCAGCCTGGGATATTGTCAGGTCCCATGGATGCTGTGTTCTTGGCTTTGGAGAGTGTGTTTTTTACCTGTGCAGCCATGATTATAGGAACTTTGCATTCTTTCGGTATAGAGATGGGCCCTCTAGTGGGTGAGAGGGGGGGTAAAGTTAGCACTGAACCTATCTGCTAGGATGTTGGCAATATCAGTTGGTTCTGTATATTTAGTGCCATTATGCTGTAACTCAGAGCAGATCTGAGTGTTCCCATTTAGATTCTTGACATAGCTATAGAATGCTTTGTGGTTGTCTTTAGAGTCAGTGGCAATTTTGTTTTCGTAACTAGCTTTGGAGGATTTTATGAGGGATCTCAGCTTCTTACTGAGGTTGACCAGGGAGTTCCTCTAGTCATGGGATTTTACTCTTTTTTGCAACAGTTTCTTTTTTCTGTTGTAGAGTTTGTTTATGGCAGAGGACCACCAGATTGGCTTCCTTTTTTTGGTGGATAACACCTTGGTTCTATTAGGGATAGCATGATCCATGCACTCGTGTAAGTGCTTATAAAGTGCATTTGTGTAGGATTCGGCAGTCATACCTCAATTGTTTGTCTGCATGGGTGTCATGAAGTTTGCCACTTCTGTCTTAAGAAGTATGAAGTTGGCTTTTGAGAAGTTTTTTACGATGGTTTCCCTAATTGGGGCTGGGGGTGGGATGTGGATGTCTAGGCTGATTAGCTTGTGGTCGGATCTGACCAGCGAGGAATTGACCTCTGGTGTGGAACACCGGTTTCCCATGTTGGTAATGACCAGGTCTAGGATATTGCTGCCCCTGGTGGGGGTGTGAATAAGTTGATCCAAGGTGTTGGAATTTATGAATTCTAGAAAACGTTGAGCAAAAGAGTTGGTATATGAGTAGTTTTCCCAGTTAATGGTGGGGTAGTTGAAATCGCCCATTATTAGGGTGTTGGGCTGTACCCTAATACTTTCCAGTGTATCAAGAAATGAGGAGTGTGAATCCTGGGGCATGGTGGGGGGGACTGTAGCAAGCTACAATTTGGATTGTGGTCTTGCCCAGAGTTAGTTGCACTTGGATAATCTCGGATGCATTATGCTGTGCAACTAGCCTGGAGGTGTGGATATCCTTAATGAATATGGACATGCCTCCGCCTTTAGTGCTTCTTTCTGGGTTAGGTGGCCGAAAGGTGTGGTATGAATTGAAGCCTGGTAATGCAGGGGTGCTCTCTGGAGCTTTGAACCAGGTCTCTGTCACTGCACAGATGTCAATGTTCTCCATTTTAAGGAGTGCCTCGAGTGAGTGCATTTTGAGGTTTAGACTTTTAGCATTGAGTAGCATTACCCTCAGATTTTGCTTGCTTATACCTGTTACGGTGGTGAATTTGTCATATGGGACCTCAGTGGTAATGACAACAGCATGCAGGTACATTGATGGCACCATGCCACCATGTTGGAGTATTTCAACATAGCACGTGCATATAAACAGACTTAAATAATTATCAAACAATAGGACATATGTCCCAACATTACAGTGGCGTCATCATGTATCGATTGAGGTGGGTATTTAGTGCATTGCTGGAGATATGGTGGGGAGGAAAGATATCAACAATTAGTATATTACTGTAGTTCACATTACTTTCCTAGTCAGTGCTGTTATCTGTACCTTACAAGCATTACTACACTACCCTATTGCCTTAGTTTGGTCAGTGATATGGCTGTTGACAACTATATACAAGGATTGGTTTTACCTGCAGTATACACCTCTTACCTGGTATACCTGTGGAGGAATTGTTTGTTAACACTAACTAACTGTTTCTACACATACTCCCAGAGTCCAGGCTGATGTTATGCACATACCTGTCCATCTCTTTTTGCGCAGACTCTGGCCATGTCTTGACCACATGTGGGTGAACCAGGACATATGTAGGTTATTGCCCTCTTCAACCTTTAGTGACTTACAATACTCTTATACAGGATTTCCTTGACAGTTATATAATGGAGCACAGTGTGGGTGACAGTGATCAGTGATACCTTATTATTCAGAGCAACTGCAACCCTCACAATGCCATACAATACTAAAGTAAAAAGTACCAGTACAGGGTGTCAAGCTTTTATTTCTAGGCACAGTGTTCGTATCTGACGGACCTGTGGGAGAAATGTTTGTTAGCACTACCTGTATGTTGCCACACAAAGTACCAGATTTCACATTAGTATTATGCACTTACATCCCACTCTGTTACTGTACAGA
The DNA here is from genome assembly GCF_019279795.1 of Protopterus annectens. Classification (NCBI taxonomy): domain Eukaryota; kingdom Metazoa; phylum Chordata; order Ceratodontiformes; family Protopteridae; genus Protopterus; species Protopterus annectens. The sequence continues at coordinate 450,735,315 of NC_056737.1, read as the reverse complement.
CTCTGATCACAGCTTGACAACATGGGGGTGTAGATGGGGCAGACTTGGCCTAATACTCTCATAACATTTTGGGGGTTTGTTTTTATAGATGTGTGACAGTTGTATTTCCTGTCTGCTGCCTAAACATCTGGGATCACCCCACTGATTTCCCAGGGGACAGGGTGACAGGCAGCAGATATGGGCCAATATACTGGACATTCTGGACAGTTGTGGAGTATGATTCTGTATGCAGACTACTACCACTCCCAGGATTTGCACCATGGCTGTGTGTGCTAAAAATATAACAGTTCACATCTCAGTTGTGTGTGCTATTTGGATTTTGTTATCTGTCTTTTCGCTGTTTTCTATGTCTCTCCCAGTTGTACTAGCTGACCTCTGGGGATTACATCAGTCATATACAGACAATCATACACATTTTTAATTTATATTGCACAGTGTGCGTAACAGTGCTTAATACAACAGTACTATTAAGTGATTGCAAATCTACATTACCATATGATACCAGAGTAAACACATGCACTACAGCAGTTAGACCTTCATTGTCAGGCTATTATGCTTTTATTTACATGCAACCTACATGAGACTCTTCCTGCAATATTCTCTGGTGTATGCAGTACTTGCCTTAAACAATACAGGTTTTATACAGGCAATTGACTTATTTATTATTTTATTTATTTTACATTTGTTTACCGGGATAGTCCGACTGGATACATGTCCATTTTCAGCAGAGGCCCAGGGAGAAAAGCTCCACATAGACAAACTTGCATAGATTACACAGAAGTTAGCAAACAATTATAAAAACAAAGTGATTATATACAATGGCTTAGTAGTGTTCCCTAGTAGGGACTCACAATTCCCATGGACAGACACACTTAAAAGTAAGAGACATTATATTGGAAGCAGAACTTGGTGATGTAGTTACAAGTTATGATAATTACAGAATATGCTTTCAGTTTATAACTTAATCAGGGTTGGTACATGGGCATAGCTAATTCACTTTGAGATACTTTTTGAGTTTTTTTTTTAAGAGACTTTTGGAGGATTGTAGGGTTATATAGTTTGGCAATGAATACCAGGTTTTGCCAATGAAGTTGGCAAACAGGGATCCACCAGCAGAGTTATTAGCTTTGTGGGTTTGGGCAAGTAGTTTATCGGCTGACCGTAGGGATCTCAGGTTTCTATATGGCTTAATAATATTTTTAAGTGAGGGGGGGTATCCTCAGGGTGGTACAAAATTTTGTGCACTATTAAGATTTCATTGAATTGAATTAAGCTGGGTAGTTCTAGCCACTCTAGTTGTTTAAGGTTCTGGCAGTGGTGGGTTCTATAGGTGGAGCCAGTGGCGAATCTGGCACTATGATTGTAGCTATGGGACAGCTTACCTAGTTCATTTGAGAGTACAGGCGAGGCATATAAAAGAGTAGAGAGTAGGTGTGATCAGGCGATTGCAGTCCTAGCCAGTGGGGTTAAAAAAGTCTGGTTTCTATACAGTGATACAAGCTTCTTATTGATGGTCTGTATGGTTTTGTTGACATGTAGGTCAAATTTGAGATTATTGTCTATGATAACTCCTAGCAATTTGGTGTGATGATCTGGGGAAATAGGAGTACCATTGTTAGATGTGACAGAGAATGAAAGTGTGGTAGATCTACTAGTGGGGAGAAGAGTAGAAGTTTAGTTTTATTTGGGTTCAGAAGTAGGCGTTGGTTGGTGAGCCAGTTCTCAATAGTGTTAAATGTATTTTGGATTAAGGTTTGCAGTTCGGATGGGGAGGTGGCTGAGCAGATCAGAGTGGAATCATCTGCATATTGAATGCAGGTAACTTTAGGGATAGCAATGTGAAGGTTGTTGATAAAAATAGAGAAGAGTATTGGACCTAGTATGGACCCTGAGGAACACCAAGTGTGAGAGGTAGCTGGCTGGAGAGTTTGCACTGCCATAGTACAGCCTGTTGTCTACCAGTCAGGTAGGACTGGAACCACTGGATAGCAGGCTTGTTGTGGGAAATAGATTTTAGTGAAAGGATGAGAAGTTCATGGTTGACCATGTCAAAGGCTTTTGATAGGTAAGAAAGAGGGTGGAGGTTAGCCTATTGTCATTCCTGTTTTGGTTTATGGCAGTAGTAAAGAAAAGGAGGGCTGAGGTGGTGCTGTGGTATGGCCTGAAACCATGCTGGGAGTCGGATAGAAAGTTATTCTGTGAAAGGTATTACATTAGTTGCTTGTGTACACATTTCTCCATTATTTTGGCTAGTGGGGAAAGAATGGCAATGGGTCTATAGTTGGATATGTCTGAGTAGCTACCAACTTTATGGAGTGGGATGATGTGAGATATTTTCCAGACGGAGGGGGATAGCATTTTCAGATAAGGTTCTGTTGATGAGGATAGATATAGGATATGCAATGGTATCTGCAGCTATTTGTAGGTACTTTGCAGGGAAGAGGTCAGCTGCGAGGGTGGTAGGTTTTAGTTTTTTTAGAAGTGTTTTGATAAAATTAGTGGATATTGGTTGGAAGCTAAATTCGGAGTGATTATTGGGTAGATTAGGCGTGTAGTTTAAGTTAGTGGGGGTTAGTTAATTTGCTAGGGATTGGATTGTTTCAGTGAAAAAGTTATTAAAAGTGCTAGCTATGGTCTCTGGGGAACTATGGGTGTAGTTAGCCAGGGTTGGGGTGGTGGAATGACCTGGATGAAGTAGTTGATTTAAGCCTGCCCAGAACTTTTGAGGGCTGTTATGGTGTTTTTGTAGGAGATTTTGGTAGAAGCTTTTTTTATCCAGTAAAATAGATTTTTTTGTATCATTCCTGAGTTGACGATATTTTAGATGGTCAAGTGGGGCTTTGGTTGTTCTCCAGCTGGCCCAGGCTCTGTTTCTAGTTTTGATTTTAACTTTGGTATCTTTTGTGAGCCATGGTGCTGTGTTTGATCTAGTTTTTATTGTACGTGCTGGAGCATGGGAATCAAGGATACTTTGGAATTTAGTGTTAAAGTGATCTATGGCCTCCTCTAATGTTAGATTTTTTTAGTTTTGACCAGTCAGCTGCTTTTAATTCATTTGGGAATATAGTAGCATCAAACTTTTTCCTGTTTCTGTTTTATATTTGGACTGGTGAGGGTTTCCTGCCTTATGTTTTATGATATTGGTTAGACAATGGTTGCTGAGGTCATCAGGGAGAGTACCAGCTGTGTACAGTTGGGGTTGGTTATTAACTAGGATCCAGTCTAAGATACTTTCCCTGTTGGTTGGTTTGTTTATCCTAGTGGGAGAGGTTATGGTCTGTTTAAATCCAGATAAGTTTATACGGGTGATGGGGTGGGGGGGTCAGAGGAGCAGAGGTGCCAGTCGGTGTTAAAGTCACCAAGAACTATGGTTTCTTGGGGATAGGTAGTGAATAACCAGTAAAGGATATCTTCTAGGGTATTTAGGTTGTTGCCTGGTGGAATGTATGCACAGACAATGTTCAAGTGCTTGTTTTGGTTAATCTGTACCTTGGTTATGAGGGGTTCCACGTTATTGAATTGGGGAGGTTGAATGGTGTCTCTATTAACGGTTAGAGTATTTTTGTAAAGGACAGCTATCCCATCTCCTTTCCTTGTAGCATGGTCTAACCAGTGAATATTGTATCCTGGAGGTAGTATCTCATTGTCAGTAGTACTGAGTTTTAGCTAGGTTTCCGTAAGACACATAATGTCTGGGGAGTGGGTTGCTAGGAGGGTGTGTAGGTTGGGAATCTTATTGTTAATACTTCTAATATTTAGGTGAAATGCTAGGAGGGAACTAATGGGAGTATACATGGGTAGCTTGACTGTGGGGGTTGTGGTGGGGGGAGTGGAGGTTATTGGGTGTGGGTGGGCCAGGGTTGGGATGAATGTCTCCATGTGTTATAAGATTATAGTGACAGGATATTCTGAGCTTTAGGAGTTTGTTTATAAGTTTTATATAGTCTTTGTCTTTAGGATTATGTTTTGTGGCTGTACAGAGGTGGTATTTTATAGAGGGTGGTATATTTGGTGTACTGGGGATGGTAAAGTGCTTGGTGTTATGTGTGAAGTCATGGGTGTCGGATCATTTGGGTAGTGAATACCACTGTCAAGTGTTTGTTCGTAGGTAGTGAGATGGTAAAATAGAAACAGTATAGACATTAGGGTAATTAGTATTTTTTTTCTTGTTTGCATTTTGTTAGGGGGCGGGCCAAATTTTGATGGCTGACTGTGCTAACAATGTGTGGAAGAATGGGAGAGAAGGAAATGGGTTAAGGGGGCAGGGTTGTTCAATGATGTGTGAGGTGCTCATTGGTACTTAGCAGGAGGGGAGCAGCAAGGGAGTGGCAAAGTCTGGTTTAAATTTAGCACTAGTGGGGCGGGTTGGATTTCAGGGCAGGGAGGGGAGTGGAGTGGGGCTACCACTGACTCTGAGAGTTACCTTGGGCTTTTGGTTTGTATGTTGTCTGTAAGCAATGTTTTTGGCTGTACTTTAATTTGTTTTATTTTGCTTTTATTTTTACACCAATTTTCAGGCTAATTTTAATAGGATCCTAGGGGTAAACTAGCAAATTAAGTCAATATGGAGGGAGCCAAATTACTGTGAAGACAGCCTAGAAGCAAAACTTTACCAAATTAAAAAGTAAATGCTTGGGACGGGAACACTGAGTGAGTGTAAGACTGATTCAAGGTATTATAGCCCAATCTACTGGCAATTGGCTGGATACATTCACTGTTGTTGTGCATACACCTTTAAGCATCAGCAGTTTACAAAAACTAAATTGTAATTCACCTATTACAATAGAAAAGCTGGAGGGAGTCAGGTCCTTGCTTCCCAGAGATTTTACTTAGTTAAGATAGCCAGCTTCAGTGGAGAAGGTACAAATTGCTTTATGCAGTTAATCCCAGGTGGGGGGTGGGGTGTCACACAGGAAAGAAACCCATGCAAACTATTACAATAGAAAAGCTGGAGGGAGTCATGTTCTTGCTTCCCAGAGATTTTACTTAGTTAAGATAGCCAGCTTCAGTGGAGAAGGCAGAAATTGCTTTATGCAGTTAATCCAAGGTGGGGGTGGGAGGGGGGTGGGTCACACAGGAAAGAAACTTGTGCAAACTATTACAATAGAAAAGACTTACTAATACAGTTAGATTTATTTCCTATGACAGTGCATGCAAGCGTATTACTAACCTGCCTCGAGTTGCAACCTCTCCAAGCAACAGCCATGGGGCTCCTGGTTCACAGCCCACTCACTTGCTGCTGTGAAGGACAAAAGAGTAATATTTAGCCATACCTATCCATAATATACATGACCTGGCAATTATTAAACAGGTAGTGGAGTGATACTTACACCACTACTGGAACCTGCCCTGTCCTCCTAGCCTCTTGGATCCACTGCTCCAAGAGATCTCCCTTTTGCCACTTCAGGTTGGCATAGTGATGCCTGACCTGCTCACCAGATCAGGGTATGCCAATGGCACTGATGAGATCACGGGTGAGATGGTCCCAGGGTTCCGCTTTATATTGGGAACCCTGGTACTGGCTCAGCAGCAGTCTCTGCTCATGGTCTTTGACAAGGAGTCTTGCCATGACTCTGGACTCCTGGATGCCCCAGCACTGCACCCAAAAGTGCACTCCCTCTTCCATTTCAGAAATTCTGCCTGCAAGGGGAAGCTACAACCAGTTATGAGATGTATTTCTGCCTGTTGGGTTTAAATAGGGCTGATTTCCTGCAGTTTGCCATGACTGGACAGTTTTGAAAAGGCTAACCTATGGGCAAATCTGCTTACCTAAGGTTGGCATTGTTTAAAGGGATATACCAATGGGCAAATTGAGTTAGCTGGTCTGCACATTACTTACACCTATTAAGCTGGCCTGTGCAATGCTTAGCATTGCTTACTATTTTGCATTATATTTGCTTTTTGGCATTGATTTATTATTCATTACATGTTTTATATGTGTCTGGTATCCATGATTCATGTGTACGTACACTGTATGGAGTCCTTGTGTTTATTAGGGGACTTCAACACGTTATTACAATTACACCTCACATCTGGGCTTACTGCAGTACTCCAGTTCACATATTTATGTTATGTAGTAGGTTATAGAACATAAGACTGTATATAGATTCCTTTCACATATTCAGTTTGATTTTACTACAGTGAAGATTTGTTTGGTGATACCTCAATCTTATGTACTGCTGTGATGGCTTAGTGGTTAACTACTGTGACTATAGGGTTCTGGGTTCAAGACCTGCAAAGGCTGTTTATTTTGCTGCTGGGCAGAACAGTGGCTATTGGATGCAGAGTGATTAAGGCCCCTCGTAAGCGGGTATGCGCAAGGGTAAGCAAGGCTAACCTCCGGTTAATTATGCTTACGGAGAGCTAGCTTCAATATTGCTTAATCTGTGTGTTCATTGCTTACCCTCGCGGAAACAGGCTTAAACCCACTTACTATTGCTTACATATGCTTACTCCTGCTTACTTCTGCTTAATAGTGCTTACACTTGCTTACTTCCACTTACCACTGCAGTAATTTAGACAGTAATGTCTAATGGTTCTTGGGGAAGCAGGGGATTTGGAAGCTGTATAGAGTTATCATTCATTACACATTTTACTTTCCATTTGTACCCCTGATTCCTGTGTCCATATACTGTATGGAGCATATGTATTATCTGTGGACTTTGCAATGTGGTGACACTGACACCTCACATCTGCATTTAATGCAGTACTCCAGTTCACAACTATTTGTTATTTAGTAGGTTATGCAACTAAAAATATTGGTCATAAAATGATTTGACATGGAAAACAGACTGTACTGCAGTAAGACTTGAACTGGGTATGACTGCTCATAAGGCAAATGCTCTGCCCAATACACTATTGCTGTACTGCTTCATTTGCATTTATATTGCTTTTTACCCTCTTCTGCCAATTATGCTGCATTAACCATAGCTAAGCAATGGGAAAACTTGCTCACCTACGGTTAGATTTATAAAAATGACATAAAAAAAAAACATCTTTATATTTTTTGTTTTAACTATTGCTCTTGTACATGTGGGAGGATGTTGCTGGGGGTATGCGTACACCTCTGAGTAGTCTCTCTCATTCTTTTCTGACTTGTCGGCTGTTCTTCATTGCAGGTGCATGTATATTCTGAGAGCTATGCTCTCAGACATGCCCCCTGCACTCTTACACACTCCGTGTAAGATTAGGAGCTCAGCCAGCGCGCCTTCATTAATATGCATGGCGCACTGCCGTCCTGCTCCTAAATGGCCGCTTCCATGGAGGACTAAACAAGTCCTGCACGGAAGGATAGTGAATCTGGGGGTCTGATCTTATCATCTGGTGGCACCACTCCTGAGACACAGTCCTTACCTCAAGAGCTGTCTCCCTGGGAACAAAAATGTCAAAAGAATAATGGGAGGGAGGCTCAGTAATTTTTGAGTGGGGTAAGAGAAACATGTTACACACACAAAATTATAATACTGTCCATCACATGAAGCACCACTCTCCATTTCATACTCCTTGCTTCAAGTACACAACAAAATCATATGTGGACATCTTCAAGTCCCAGTCCTCATAAAGGCAGATTTCACGGATAGTCACTTTGTCAACCTGGACAATCTCCTGCCAACTGATTCACCTTCCAGGAGGATTTAAAACATTTCTATAATATATACTATGTAATTTAAAACTAGGAACTGCAAATGAGTCAAAGTTCAAAGTGGTTCACATTCAGAACAAGTTTGTTATATATTAATACTGGTAATGACATAAACACACAAAGTATGAGTCATTTATTTTTCTCTTCTGAGGAACGAAAGTTGTTCAAAACATAAAAGTCTGCATGCGTTGCTGTACTTGTTGGATTTCTTTAGTATTAAAGGTACTTATCAATAATGTCTATATGTGTTTAATTGTATTAAATTGCTAGTCCTGGACTGGGACAGTGTAAAAAGAGAAAATGTGCAGTGAGTACACGGTTAACAGAGCTACCACAATAGCCTACTTTAGCAAAACAAGTGACGTACTGCAGAAAATGAATTTCATAGTCAAATAAGCAAAATAAATAGCTACCTTTGTCATTTTTATTGGAAATACTAATGAACTAACAATGTTACAAACCAAAAAAAAAAAAAAACAAAGGAATAGGGAATTATGAAGCACACAACTTCCTGGAATTTAAAAGTGATTCATATATGATTAATATCTGCTAAATTTTACTGTGATTACTGTCAAAACCTGAGCTGAAATGTGTAATCGAGAAATACTAAATGCTGTGTGCCTTAGTTAGAGAGATTATGTCAACTAAAAGGTTGACATAACATCTTCATTAAATTACTGACCATGTTTGGGATCCCTAAGATCCACAAAAACCTAGAGGATCCACCAATGAGAGCACTCGTAGACGGGAGATGTTCTATCACCCATCCTTGCGCAAGGGTGGTTGATTTTATCATCTCAAAATACCTTGTGTTGATACCTCAAATCTGCAAAGACTCTTGGTCTTTTTTGAAGTCCATCAATGATATCCCATTCGACCAGGAACTCAATTTCCTAACAATTGACGTGGTCGATCTTTACACCTCTATCCCACATCAGGAGGCCGTCGAATGGGTAGAATTGATGCTACTAAGTCTTAATGCTCCTAGAGACGAGATTGATGTAGTTACATTATTGTTAGACATTATTTTGTCTTCCAATTTTTTCATTTTTAATAATTGTCACTACATCCAGAAAAGAGGTATCGCCATGGGGTCACCCTGTGGTGGTAGTGTCTCAAATCTTGTGGTCGCTTATTGGGAGAAGACCAATATACTGAATAACCCTAGATTTAAAGACACTATCAGATTTTACACATGATTCTTGGATGATGTATTTTTACTTATTTACTTATTAAAGGAGATGAACATATTTGCTCTGAACTAGTGGATTTTATGAATACTTCTTCCACGTTTTTAAAATTCACGCAAAAATTTTCAAGTGATGAAATCGATTACTTAGATGTTAAAATAAAGAAAGATCTTGATAGAAAGGCCTTTTTGTCCACAATTTTTAGGAAACCCACGTATTGTAACAGCTTCCTATACTTTTCCAGTTGTCACCCCTGGAAACAAAAGAAGTCAATTGTTAAGGGGCAATTGGTCCGTGCGGCCCGTATGTGTAGCACAAACGGGGCCTTTGATTTAGAATGTAACAACTTGAAAGACATGTTTGCGAATAGGGGTTACCCTATTGATTTATTAGAAGACCTCGTGGAAGAAGTAAAATCCAAAAGAATTAATGGGTTTTACAAACCCATCCTTTCTACTAGTGGAAGGTGTAATAGTAGTCTTACCGATTGTTTAGATGCCATTGGTCTAGATGTTGAAAATACTTTTTTTCAAAGTAATACAGAATATGCGATGGTAATGTATTATGAGCCTAAAGACGATTATAAAACTAGGTTCATTATTACTTATAATAAGCATGTGAATGAGATTTGTGCCATAGTGAAGAAAAATTGGCACTTTATTCAAAATAACGGCCCTTTATCTGACATTTTAGGCTTACAACCTTCATTTGTTTTTAAGAGAGGCAGTAACTTAAAAGATTTGTTACAAACCACTGAAAACCCATTACCTTTATCTAGACAAATTGGGTCATCTGTCTGTGGGGCTTGTAACTTGTGCAACCTCTTTAAAGTGGGTAGTTCATTTATCATTAGAGGCAAGAAGCATTATATCAGACAAAAAATTAATTGTTTAACAAAATCAGTGATTTATGTTGCTTTATGCAACTGTTGCCAGGCATTTTATGTTGGTAAAACGGACCGTAGATTACGGGACCGTGTTTACCAACATAATTATGCCATTAAGAACAAAAAGAGCGAAAACGCTCTTGCCAAGCACATTTTGAATAATGTCGGACATAACTTCCATTTCATGGGGATTGATATTGTAAATGTTGGAATTAGGGGGGGCCCTCAATCTCTCCTTCTTGAGATGAAAGAACTGGAATGGCAACTGTTTTTGGATGCCTTTTCTACACCGGGACTAAATGAATCTTGTAATATTTCAGTTTTTTTAAAGTACAAGAGTTATCTGCGTTAGTATTGCCAGTTGTCATAATAGAGTGGACTATTGGCAGTATAAAGCAAATATCATTTTAAAAATATATGGTTAGTATTTTGTTAAGATGGGTTTATAGTACTGCCATTTATTATACTTATACAGTGTAGTACTTTTGTATTTTGTACATTTTTTGTACTATTGTATTTGTATATGTTTAAGTAAGTAACTTTTTAGTTTATATACCTGTTATTTTAAATAGAGTTGTTTTAGTATTGGCGCTTTTTGTGCAATTAAGGAAATTACATCATATCTAGTGTCTTTTAAAACTGAGCCATTTGGTGTTTCTGTTGTCTGATGAAGCTTTTACTTTGTGTAGAAGCGAAAACGGAGCTTATTAAAAAACGTTTACGTGGATTATACTGAAAGTGGTGTTCCTGACTCGTGCTTGTGTTCTTCAACTAAAAGGTTGACATAACATCTTCATTAAATTACTGACCATGTGTTCAAATCTGGGATTGCTGTTTATACAGTATATACTGCAAATTAAACCATGGATGTATAAGATTAAATACAGAGTGAGATGGAAAATGGAGACGAAGTGACTGTGCACTTCTTTGTGCATGAGGTGGAGTACTTGGTAACAATGTTCTGTGGTGGTACTTCTATATATGTGAGATGGAGTACTTGGTGACAGTGATCTGTGGTGGTACTTTTATATATGTGAGGTGGAGTACCTGGTGACAGTGTTCTGTGGTGGTACTTCAATGTATGTGAGGTGAAGTACTTGGTGACATTGTTCTCTGGTAGTAGTACTCCTATGTATGTAAGGTGGAGTACTTGGTGACAGTGTTCTGTGGTAGTACTTCAATGTATGTAAGGTGGAGTACTTGGTGACAGTGCTCAATGTATGTGAGGTGAACTACAATATTCTTTGGTGGTACTTTTATGTATGTGAGGTTAAGTACTTGGTGACAGTATTCTGTGGTGGTACTTCTATGTATACAAGTGGAATACTTGGTGCCAGTGTTTCATGTTGGTACTTCCAAGTATGTGAGATGGTGTACTTGGTGACAGTGGTCCGTGATGGTACTTCTATGTATGTGAGGTGGAGTACTTGGTGACAGCTATCTTTGGTGGTACTTCTATGTACATAAGGTGGAGTATTTGGTGACAGTATTCTGTGGTGGTACTTGTATGTATGTGAGGTGGAGTACTTGGTGACAGTGCTCAATGTATGTGAGGTGAACTACTTTGTGACAATATTCTTTGGTGGTACTTCTATGTATGTGAGGTTAAGTACTTGGTAACAGTATTCTGTGGTGGTACTTCTATGTATACAAGTGGAATACTTGGTGCCAGTGTTTCATGTTGGTACTACCAGTATGTATGTGAGATGGTGTACTGGTGACAGTGGTCTGTGATGGTACTTCTATGTGTGAGGTGGAGAGTACTTGGTGACAGCTAATGGTGGTTACACTACATAAGGTGGAGTATTTGGTAACAGTATTCTGTGGTGGTACTTCTATGTATACAAGTTGGTGACAGTGTTCTCTGGTGGTACTTCTATGTATTTAAGATGGAGTACTTGGTGGCAGTGTTCTGTGGCGGACAGCTGTGCAAGGATCCAATAACAAAAATGCAAATAGCAATAAAACACTCAGTGGCAATGATTGCTTGAAAGTAGCAAAGATGATCCATAAGCCCACAAGTCATTAAACTGATTTTTATTAACCAAAAATAAATAAATAAAACCAAGCACTTTTGTCCTATATATCCACAGGACTTCTTCAGAAAATCACCAAAACCAATCTTTTCAATTTAAATTGTCTGCCAATACAGATCACATGACAGATTAAATCCCATTAATAAAAAAAACTGCTTAAAGCAACCCTTCTTAAAATAAAGAGCACTAATAAGGTATGTGCTAGATGTAAAACATTGATTTAAAGTTATATTAGAAGAGTACTGATGATGTGTTTAAGTTAAAAATGAAAAATGTATCAGATAAATAAAGTAAATCACTCTGCACTTCTATCTATCCATTGCTTTTAATTTTAACAAACAGACTATAGAGCAATGCTCATTAAGACCAGGATGCTTAAAGACATTATAATGCAATTGTCAATGCAGTTCCATTACTTCTAAAAGCAGACACCATGCTCAACCTCTGCTGTTGGGTAAAATCTCTTCCAACACAATAAATTTGAAATCATAACCAGGGTTACCCATAATATGTTTTGCAGGTTTCTTATATCGTAAACATGTTCATAAATTTGTAGTTTTAAGGTGTGCAAATTTTTCCCAATATAGTAAGCATTACATGCCTGGCATAAAGCCAAGTAAATCACACCTTCTGACAAACAGTTAAAGTTATTTTTTATATGGTGCCTTCTATTATTTAGAACATATTCTTGCCCTACTTGAATAAATTTACAGTTATGACAAAAAACATACTTATTCATACCCTTGGAAGTGACATCCATAACGCGATGAGGCCTCTCAAACAAATTTTTCAAACAAGTTCCCTTTCGATACACTGTAATAGGTCTTTTACCGAACCTTGTATTAATTTCATCATCATCACCAAAAATGGCCCAATTATTTTCCATAACTCATTTCACTAGTTCACTTTGCATATTAAACGTAGTGATGAGAGGGCTAAGTTGTTGTTATCATTATTACCCACAAGTTGATTACTGTTTTTATTAGGGAGGCCACCATCTAACAGAATAGGGTAAAAGTGCCTTTTTTCTTTTAGCTATTTCCTCCTGTTTAAGCTTTTTTACCCCTTTTCCCTTCCTTTAACAACTTTAATCAATTCTTCTGGTAAAATTTCCCATGGGTTAATATAATATTGTTTCATAATATTATGAAACCACATCCTTCTATCTTTCTCTATATCATCAGTTTTTATTTTCAATGTTAGTATTTTTTCTTGATATTTTTTAATTTACTCATTCACATATATATTTTTTTATTTTTCTTATTCTCATAATCTCCCAATATTTTTATACTTATGTGGAAACATTCCCTGGAATTCAATAATGCCTACACTAAGTGTACACTGTTCTGAGTGAACAGACAACACAAGCATAACTAATACCTTATTTCTCGTAATTTTAGTTCTCCTACTGATTTTCTTGCAGCTTTAAATACTGAGGGGGGTTCATAAAGATTACCACACAATGCAGACTACATGTGCGCTTAGTATAATCTTTCTGAGTGGCTAGAAAACACAAAAAAATGTGGTAGGGATGTTCTTGAATACAAATTGTATATACATAAAGCTGGATTCAGCAAGCTCTGCATGGAGTGCCTGAGTAGTGCAAGACCTGCTGCATGCAATATGTCTACCGAGAGATCCAGGGACGAGCCCTCGAGACGTGCATGAGAGTGCCTACTCTATTCCCACAAGGACACCACTGCTATATGCTAATTACCTCATTTGCTGGTGAAAACCATGCAAATGAGGTGAATTAGTGATCCAGGAAGCAGGCAGGCATCTGTGCCAAAATATTGAAACCTGCAGAAATGTATTTGGTTACTAACCGAATACATTTCTGCAAATTACAAAACGGAGCCATGACAGCTCTAAAGAAAGCATGTATTCAATGGAGTAGGCATGCCAGTGGCCAAATATATGGCCATTGGCATGATAAATAGTTGCAAAATTATAAAAAATAACTTTTATTTATTTATTTTTTGGCTGATTTCAGCCATTTAAGCGTAGGGCAGCAGTGTGCAAAGAGGATTGGGCCAAAAATAAGAAAAAAGTTGGAAATAAGCTTTTAAACCCAAATCAGCATTTTGCCATAATAGTCAATGGCATGCATAACACAACAATACCAGGGAATAGTGGTTGCTAAGGGGGAAGGCTGAGTGTGAGTGTGGTAACTATGAATTAGCATTCTGTTTTATGCAAATGAGGGGATTGATACTGAATCACAGATTTCTTGTCAGTGTTAGCTTGCACCCAACCGTGTAGGTGCAGTAACACCATTGTATAAGTGTAAGAGGTGGATGACCTCATAAGGGGGAGTGTCATGCATGCTGTAAGCTTATTGGAGCTGTGTGGCCTGTGTTTGCCCTTAGTTAAGCATAGCTAAGGAAGGGGATGTGTCTGAGGCTGCCTAGCAGTGTTTACATTGCCTAAATGGGTGTGCGCACTGCGCACCGGGTTTAAAAAAAAAAACAAACAAACAAAAAAAAAAACAGGAAATAGCAGCTCTGTTCACATCTGAGCACTGGGTATGTATGGTGCAACTCGGGGTTTAAACGGGAAGGCAATAGGAAGGGAAAACATCAGTAGGAAAGCAATCAAGCAGAACTGGCATAGCTGGCAGGTGAAATGTATCAGAATTAGCCAATTACACATGGAACAGCCTAGCACACTACTATAAACTATGCAAACACCTCCCAGTCTGGTTTTTCCCACAAATTCTACACCACCAGTGTACACAGATGAGGAACATTTTACCTGACAAAACTAACAAAATGTTAGGGGCTGCTGTCACTGTCATACATCAATATGTGCAAGAGGCTGAGGGGGGTGAGGATGTGAATGCTGACGACCAAAAACAGTGAGGAGGAGGAGAAGAGTGTACAGACCCAGGGTAACCTACCAGGGGCTGAATGAGCTGGAGATAGTGGAGCACTATAGAGTGGACAGGGGCATTCTACAACAAATTGTTGAGCTGTGCCGGCAACGCCACACCTCACACACAAAACCAATAGAGGGGAACCCATCCCAGTGAATATCAAGGTATGTGTAGGGTTAAGAATACTAGCCACAGGTACTTTCCATAGGACAACTGGTGATATCATAGGGATCTCACAGGCATCAGGATCCAGGGTACTCCACCAGTTCCCGGATGTCATGTCAGCACATGCCAGCAAGCACATATATTTCCTCAACACCCATGAGACATTGACCAGCAATATGCGTCTCTTCCACCAAATAGCAGAATACCCTGAGGTAGTGGGTGCTGTAGACTGCACGCACATATACATCAAACCAGTACCTGGTGAGCGGGGTAGGTTCTACATAAGCCACAAAGGCTTCCCCTCCATCAACTGCCAGGTCATGTGCAATGCCCAGGGCATTATCCTGAATGTGTGTGCTGGCAGTCCTGGAAGCTATCACGACTCCCACATCTGACATATGACACAACTGTATCAGTCATTTGCCAGTGGGGACATCCCATATGGCCACCTAGTGGGGGATGCTGGCCACACACTGGAGCTGTGGATGATGACACCCCTCAGAAATGCACACACACCTGAACAAGAACTCCATAAAGAGGCACACGCACAAACCCGAATCATAATAGAGGGTGTGTTTGGGATGCTCAAGTCACAGTTCCGCTGCCTGGACATATCCGGTGGAGCCTTGCAGTACTCTCCAACTACATGTACACAAATGTTCATAGTATGTGCCATGCTGCACAATATGATCCTGTGCAAACAGCTGCAGCAGGACCAGCATGGGTAAGGCCACACAGCCCCCCACCATTACCAAGGCCATCACAGGCACAGAGGGACTCAGAGAAGGAGCTACCTGAGCTTGTCCATGTAGCAGAAGGAGGCATGCCCAGTATGCCCAGGCCTTGGCAAAGAGACAACGCATAGCACATACACTGACACTGTAGGGACCTAGGGAATGACACCTCTCTCTGACTCACACATACAGTAAAAGGGATGCAAAACATGACACTACATGTGCTTTACCATGTATAGGGAGTGTACTATGTGCATCTGACATAGTCAGCCCTCCAGCACCATCCTCATTACTGGCACAGCCACAAGGTAAGTCAGTCTTCCTATCAACTGCTGAATGGAGTATTATGTTCTGATAGTTATATCTATGGTATGGACATGAGCATGCAAGGGAATCGGGTGGCTGAATAGGATGGCAGCAAATGGTGTACACCTATATGGGCAGCATGAATTACATAACAAATACTGTTGTCAGCATACTAGGCAGTACCAGACAAGGTGGCAAATCCCACTGCAGTACATGTGGTGGCCCAAATGTGTGTCCATAGGACACACACATACTTGTCAGTGTGGCTCACACACCTACTACCAGCCTCAGCCAGCAGGACAGGTGTAGATGACCATAAAGAAAGGCTTGGCTAAGGACTCCAATTGATGTCAATGGTTAACAGCCCCCCTCCAGACCTACACAGACAGACTACAACAGGTCTGGCAGTTGAATGTCAGTTCTGAAGGGTAAGTCTGAAACTGAAATGTAGGTCAATAAAACCTAAGATCTGTAGACTACTGATATGCCTCCAGTCTGCATGATAGGTCAGAATACAAAATGAAATGAAAGCCAACAGAGTACCTGAAATACCAGTACAGTCATAGCAAATGTTTAAAGATGTCAGGTGTGCCCCCCCACACAGTCCCATGTAGAAATGCAGTAACATGTAAGAGTGAGGTGTAATAACAGTGGAACACAGATTACCTGAGCTGGCCCAATCTACATGATATATTGTTGCATGTGTACAATATGCAGGGCTCCATGTGTTAGGCTGTCATGTGTTCCATATTGTGGGGAAGTGGTCAGCATGTAGGTACTGTGGATGACAATGCCTTGCTCTGACAACTGCAGTGCCAACCACAATGCTTCTCAGCAATACCCATGTCAGCAGTTATCCTTACTCATTGTCCAGATGTCAATATCTGTCACCATTTGAAAGATGGACATGCCATGAATGTAGGCCCATACATACACACAGTACACAGGTGGAAGTACTCAAGACAGAGTGCATAAAATTTAACTGACAACTGCACAGAACTTTAAAATTGTACATACAGGTTAGCAGCACATTAGTTGTCTGCGTAGAATGGAATACTGATATATTCTGGCCAGTCACTGGCAGACCACAAAAGGCAGAATTATGAAGTAATGAGAGACTGGCTATGTCCCTGCACAAGGCAGCATAAGGGGAATGTCCCAGGTATATCTGTGAGTAAGCTGCAAGTAGCTTCCATATCACACATACACTCAGCTCACCCCACCATCAGCCACAGGTTTATCACAGGTCATATCCTTGCTGTTGGGAACGAGTACAGTATGACCCCACCTCTGTATGGGAATGCCCACAGAATGCAGCATGCTGAAGAGGTTTCCTCTGCAGGTGTGTCCCTAGTTGTAAGCAGCACTCTGCATGCATCTGGACCAATGGGTCAATATGTCCACGAACTATTGCCATTAACACCTTGCACACTTACCCTGTCACCCCAGGGGAATCCACTGACTTGCACCCTGGGAATGTAGGAGTGACAGAATGCACTGGGCTGCTGCAGTTGGCCTGCATCACTAGCAAATGGCCTACAATCCTCTGTCAAAGGCCTGTGCCTCACCTGTAGTGCCAATGTATGGTATCTCATGGAGTCCCAAATAGCAAACTAACACAGTCAACAGAACACAAATGCAAGGCCATATTGACAAATCCCAGTAGCATGCCCCCCATGTCCTACTGCAAGGACTGGGGACCAATCCATAAATACCGCTGGCATGAAGGGCGAACTATAGGGATACTTCTGAGATATCGCTCACATAATGTTAGGACGAGGATAGAATAACAGATTGGGGGGTGTAGATGCATGGACATCATGGAGTGGGAACTCTGATGTGTGCCCATACTACCCCCTGCCTGCAAACCCAGTAATGGGTATCTACAAATCTGCTCTTAAACAACAATGTGAAGGGGAACTGACCAGATATATGAGCCCTGCCTCTAGGTAACCTGGATGAATCTGTACAGCTGAGAGGTATGGCCATAGCAGGATATGGCCATTCTGTTAAGCTGATATATGTACAACAAGGGGATCCTCAGCCACCATACTACCAAGGTGCTGGACCATTTACACAGACCCATCAGCAAATGTCTGTAGCTACCCTCCAGAATGGCAAGAGTGTGCAAGAATGTGTAGGCTGTGGACTACAATACTGGACTCAGCTTCATTCATCTGGTATTTCCCAGTAAATAACTGTGAGCAAATCATTATATCTGTCAGTAGTCGATGACATAGTACATCACAATGTAAAACAGTACATATGTCTGAATATCTCTGCTAACACTAATCATGTAACACAAGCAGTGGAGACAGAAATAGTTACAGTATCCCCTATCTGTCGCCCATTGTGACTCCATATTGTCAACCTACCTACAGATATCCTGCAGAAATTGGTTGCTATCTGTAGGTTGAGAACACCAAACCCTGGACTGGAGTACAACCCTACCTGGAAAGGATTCACACACTCAATACAGAAGGTCATACTGGGCATGCTCCTACACTTGGAGAACTGAAGGCCATGGCTGACAACACAGTGGACTATACATATCTGTCATTTGCAGATGTCTGTGGGCACACACCAAATTGTACACCATTTATGCTTCACACACACATTGGAGAAGGATACTCACACCTATCTAAGGCCAACACACTATAATATATCAAACATACACACACAGAGATGTGGGGAAGCAAGAGACAGACAGTGACAGATACAATTCCATTATAAGGCCTGTCCCACCCACTACACATCCAATTGACTGATATCACATGATGTGCTGATGTCAATCACTCTAGACATTCCTTTTGGTAGCCCTCAGCCCTATAGTGTTGGTGGTGCTTGTGATAACTGTATAACACAAAAGTAAAAACTAGTATTGCTGTAATATTTGTATACTCAGTCCTGTCAAATGAAAAGTTGTGTGTGAGTGTGTGTGTGTTTCCAGAGGAATGATTTATGGCCCATTCACACACACACTGCACTTCCCATTGCCCATGTTAGCACTCCTGCTGATGTCAGTCACCTTGAAATAAGCCTTTGGCCCAATCACAGTCTTATAAACTCTGTGGCACTTGTGATAACTGTGTAATGCCACAATATAGCAAACTAGTTAGGTAGGAGTTCTAATCCTAGTCCTGGAAACTGTGAAAGTTTGTGTGTGAGTCTTTGTTGACACCTGTTTTTGTGTTCATTCCCACTTACTGCACTTCCCTCCTTTAGCACTGCAGCTGATGTTACTCACCTTCAAAGATATCGTTGGATAGTTCTCTAGCTTATAACTGCCATGGCACTTGTGATAACTGTATAATACCATAGTGAAGCAATCTAGTTAGATAAGAGTTCTAATCCTTGTCCTAGCAGCTGTGAAAATGTGTGTGAGAGTGTGTGAGTCTTTGCTGACACCTGCTTTTGTGTTCATTCACAGTTACTACACGTCCCTCCTTTAGCACTGCAGCTGATGTCACTCACCTTCAAAGATACCTTTGGAGAACTTTCCAAAATACAGCTGCCGTGGCACTTGTGATGACTGTGTAATGCCATAGTGTAGCAAACTACTTAGGTAGGAGTTCTAGTCCTGGTCCTGGAAACTATGAGAGCATGTGAGTCTTTGTTGACACCTGCTTTTGTGTTCATTCACACTTACAGCACTTCCCTCCTTTAGCACTGCAGCTGATGTTACTCACCTTCAAAGATACCTTTGGACAACTCTTTAACATATTACCATGTGGTGCTTGCAATAACTGCATAATGCTGTAGTACTAATACATTGCTAGATAGGGGTTTGAAACTCAGTACTGGTAAGTGTGTGTGTGTGTGTGTGTGTGTGTGTGTGTGTGTGTGTGTGTGTGTGTGTGTGTGTGGCGGGGGGGCTATCAGTCCCCTGTGTGGGTGTTAGTGTGATTGTGTAAATAACTGGATCCATTGGAGGGTGGGTTTTGCTACATTTTCATATTGAGGACCCATATGTCCCAGTGTCACATTACAAGGCCAAGAGTAGTCAAACACCATAGAGGTTGTTATAGACAATACACAGCCATACATTTATATATAGGCAACCATTATAATGTCCAGAGATCTCTCTCTACCCACAGATCATACACAAACACGCTTGGCTCTTTCTATCTTCCTTTCTTTCTTTCCCTCTGTCTCGCTCTCTCTCCCCCTTCCTGGTAGATGTGGAAAAATGCATCTGTTTTGCATAGGTAGCAGCTTGACTTTGGTAGGTAATGCTCATGATCAGCTGATGGCCTGTGCACAAATTGGAGTCCTCCACTTGCTAATTGCATGTGGAACACCTGTGGTATCATTCCTATAGCCAATTGCATGGAAACACACTCCTATAAGTAAGCAGTGCAAGTTGGAGTTGGCCCTTCTCCCTCACTGTGATCAGGACTTCATGTGGATGTGTGATAAACAGCATCACAGAGGGTAATTGGAAATACCTCTTACAACAAACACTGTGGAGACAGGCCAACAAACTGGAGGGGGATGTTCCAGACATGGGGACAGAATGTAAGTATTGCTGTTCTACATTTGAAGTAATGTTGGTTTAACAGGGTTTGTGTGGATGTGGCTGTTCTGCATGATTTAAAGTCTGGCATGACAGTGTTATGTGGTTGAGCAAACTCTCGCCTGTAGGGCTATCTGCAAACTGGCCAGAGTTCGGAGCCTGAGATTTGATGTGTTACTCACACATTTTCTGTCTTCATAAATGCAGTAGCATACTCTGATGATTGTACTCAGGAAATTGTAACATCCATGTGTGTTACTGACTTCATATCCCTCAGAAGAGATATGTCACAACAAACCCTGTTACACCAACAATGTTCTCAGTTTATAACTGCAATATTTCAGTATTGGCCCTGTGTTTCTGCCTCTGTGCTCCAAGTTTGTCACCCTTTGTTCATATGTCATGCAGTAAGAGGTGGATATGTACAGTATACTATTATTTACTGACATAATTCCTGATAGCAAGCTAGTGATATATCAGACTGCCAGACATGTATGATCTGTGGGTAGAGAGAGATATTTATCCCAGCAAAGTGCTGCCCCCCCTGACATCTCAGATGCTCAGGTAAGAGCTGCCCACTTCAAAGCAAAAAACACAGCATCAATGGGACCAGACGGTGTCCCGGGCTGCGTTCTACATGAACTCCAAGAAGAGCTAAACCCAAACATAAAACTACTGTTCAATCTCAGCATTACTACAGGATATGTACCCAAAGAGTGGCGCACAGCAACAGTGGTCCCTCTCCACAAAGGTGGTGCATCAACAGATCCTGGAAATTATCGCCCCATAAGCCTGACTAGCTTGGTCTGCAAAGCTATGGAAAGGATCATCATTGACCTCATAAATAAAGATATTGGGGACCTGCAGACATTGGATCCTACCCAGTTCGGCTTTGTTAAGGGCAGATCCTGCTTCTTAAACCTGGTTGATTTCTTTGAAACAGTCACCAAGGCCATTGACGAGGGGAAGGTGGTCCACACAGCCTACATGGATCTCGCAAAAGACTTCGATACAATACCCCACTCAGGCATTATAGATAAGCTCACCAGCTTAAATATAAACCCCTATGTCACTAGATGGGTTGCAAACTGGCTCAAGGACAGAACCCACATGGTTAGAATTGCTGGAGCCATGTCAGACTCCAAACTAGTTACAAGTGGCATCTCACAAGGCTCAGTCCTGGGACCTCTCTTGTTCGGTATATATTTCTCGGAGGTACAGACCAACACGGAAGGACTGTGGCTGACTAAGTTCGTAGATGACTGCAAACTGGGTGCCATAATCGACTCTCCACCCAACACAAGCATCCTCCAAAAGGGCCTCATAGAAACAGACAACTGGTGCCAGAGCCATGGCCTCAAAATAAATGCCAAAAAGTGTATAGTCATCCCCTTTGGCAAAAACAAAGTGCCCTCAAATTACCACATAGGTGGTAATCCATTAAGTACAGAAGAAGTAATTAGGGACCTGGGGACCCAAGTTGATAGCAATCTCTCATTTGACAACCACGTGGCCAAAGTGGTTAGAAAAACATTTTATATAGCCCACCTAATCATGAAGGGATTCACATCTAGATCAGGGGTGGTCATCGTGCCTCTTTACTCATCCCTCATCAGGCCCATAATTGAGTACAATGCCCCTTTCGGGATGTACCTTACCAGGCACCTGCAGCAACTGGAAAGACCCCAAAAGTACCTCACCAAGAGGATCATAGGGCTCAAACAGATGCCATATGCTGCCCGGTTAAAGAAACTCCAGCTCTACTCAGTGTCATACCACCTGCTCAGAGGTGATCTGTGCCTGATGTATAAATCCATGTCCAACCCGGAATTAATGGACATGCTGCACCTCAGAAAATCCAAATCCCATCGAGCTACGCGCTCGAGAGACTTGAACCTCAGCATTGGAATAAATAGGACATGCTGGAGGGACAGATTCATAACCCAGAGGCTCCCTTCACTCTGGAATAAAATCCCAGTCCAGGTTAGGCAGAGTCCCTCATTGACTCTCTTCAAGAGGAATCTTGATGAGTGGATGGGAGATCGTAGGTTTACCCCGGGTATCACTTCTGTGTCACTGTTAGACAGAGGCACAGTATACTAACCTCGAAAAAGGGCATAGCAAAATTAATTTAAAATGGGTGGCGGAAGCCAAACACACTCTGGCTAGGCTTATAAATGCCCTAGGGCAGATAGCCTAGTATGAACCTATGAACCTATGAACCTATGTAATGTATAGGAGGCCTAATAGTTGAGGACAAAACCTGGACATTCCGTTGTAGTCTGTACAGTAGTGAGGTCTGTGTACTTGTGGTGATTGTTGACAGAGTGTAT
The DNA here is from genome assembly GCF_019279795.1 of Protopterus annectens. Classification (NCBI taxonomy): domain Eukaryota; kingdom Metazoa; phylum Chordata; order Ceratodontiformes; family Protopteridae; genus Protopterus; species Protopterus annectens. The sequence continues at coordinate 450,712,632 of NC_056737.1, read as the reverse complement.
ATGTGTGTATATATATATATATATATATATATATATATATATATATATATATATATATATATATATATATATATATATATATATATATATATATAAATGTCTAGATATATACACACACACACACACACACACACACACACACACACACACACATATATATATATATATATATATATATATATATATATATATATATATATATATATATATATATATATGTATGTGTGTACACACACATATATATATGTGTGTGTGTGTGTATATATATATATATATATATATATATATATAAATATTTATATATATATAATATGCATATACATATATAAATGCATTTTCCCTACTGCTGAGTGACTGAGCTGCATGCTATGTTGGTAAAAACATCAAACATGTCTACAGTTCACATGGTTTAGTGGTTAACTGCTGTGACTTTAGTGTACAGGGTCCTGTGTTCAAAACTTGCATGGACTGTTTATTTTGTTGCTAGGCAGAACATGGACTGTTGGATACAGTATGGTTAAGGCAGTTTTGAACAGCTTGAAGTGGGTTTGCGCGACAGTAAGCACTGCTAACTTACAGTTAAACGAATAGGCCCTTACACCCTGTAGGCTTCACTTACCAGTGCGCAATTCTGCTTAGAATTTACGTTTAACTAATGCTAAGCATAGCTCAGCTCTGGTAACCAGTGATCACATTCACGTCTGAGAAAATAGCCGGATAATGACATCTTTAATTAGTGTATTTAATTAGTAATAGTAGTTAATTAGTGTATTTACTTCCATATACATAACATGCCTCTATGTGCTGTCATTATAGTAGCAAGGGGTGTGAGTATACTGTATGGAACACCTGAGTATACATGGGTATTGTCACATTTTTTTCTCTTTGTATGTGTTTCATACTTGGGTAGTATCACAGGTTATATGCAGTCGCACATGCATGTATTATATCATTACATTAGTACTTTTAACAGTGTTTTTCAAAGTAAGAGTAGATTGCAGATTGTAGTACTGGAACCATACACCCATGCATGCAAAGCTGTACTCTGAGTACTGACTATTGTGTTCTTGGTGTTTGACCTTTATGTTTTTCCTGCATCTCCTATTGCCTATTGATCTGGTATGTTGATATTAACTGTAGACTACTATGTTTTTAGGACATGTCATTGAGGAGTGCTGTCATGTAGTAATGACATACCTATCAGTTTCAGATGACTATCTATCAGAACATTCATTCTAATGCATAACCTGTTGGCTAGCTACTTTCTGTCTGTTCTCTGTACAGATTTGCAGATGTCTGGTATTCATATTGGCTGCTTACAGGCAATCTGTGATTGACTGACACTTACATGTTTGCCCAGCTGTCTTATGAATGCCACAGGTAGGAAACCCCACTCTGTATGCCTCACATGCTATGAATACCTCCAACAGGCTACCACAGTTGACAGAACATGTTTGGGTGCAGGTCCGTAACCCAGAGACTGGCCATGTTATGCAATATATGTTGCATACATGTCAATTGGAGCACATCACTAGCCCTCTTCAAGAGAAAACTGAAAATTTAATTATAAAGGTGCTGCTTACTGTGCTGAAACCGAAGTCTTCTTAAGACACTAAGTCTTGTTGGCTGGATTCTGCTGAAAACAAAGTCTAGTTATAGTTGCATTCACAGTCTGTTGCACACAGAAACTTGCAGAATGTATACTGATGAAAGAATATACTTTGCAGCATAACACTCTGTTACTTTAAGAGCAGTAACTAATAAATAACGTATTCTTATAACAAACCACGCAGGCTATTGTTGCAGCTTTAGTTACACTGTACCACTTTACTTCTCAATCAGCATAGAAGATAATTCTCCTGTACATTATCTCGGAACAAGTGTGTTCCTACCAAAATACCTCTAACAATTTCATCTGCTACAGTCTTTTTATAGGGTTTTTAGATCCTGTTTTTCTTCTTGGTGTTCTATTTTGAACTTTGTATGGAAACATCTGTTTTCTGATGTTTGCAGGAATGCATGTAATAGAATTGTTTTACTTCCTGTAGAGAAACAATGCTGATATTGTCTTTAAGGAAACATCTTGTGGGAAACACATACAAATGCTGACTTGATAAAAGCATGTCCATTCAAACTTCCTTGCTTGACGATGTAAGAAAACATGTCTTTAAGGAAACATATGACAAAAACATGTGCAGATTGTTTTTCTGTTAAAAGCATGTCCATTCTTTAAGGAAGCAGGTCAACTTACTTGCTGACAGTGTGAAATGCATACAGAATATTTTTTTTACATTTTTGCTGAGACTGTAAGGAAACATGTCCATTAAGCAGATTCTTTAGTTTTCAAGGCACAGTCATGTAGTATGGATGCTAATTACATATTGCTAAACTCTGTTTCTACATTTAAGCCAGCTTTATTTTATACCTTATTAATTTTGTATATTTGTAGCAGAATTACTTTCAACCTTAATACACTCTAACAAAAACCAGAGGAATGGATGTTGAATTTAACTGTCACCCTGGGGATCACTCATGTGGCATCAGTTGACAGATGGCCTGCTGACACATGTCAGGTGGCACAGTACCAGTGCACTCATATGCCCTACTCTTCTCATATCTCCATGGACATTAGCCTGGTACACACCTAGGAGCTCCTGCACCTATGGACCTCAGTACTGTGAAATGTGTGCTTGCATTATTGAGTATAACAGTGTCTGTGTGTTTGTAAACTTGTAGTTGAAAATCCTCTGAGGGCCTTCTCACCCACTACACCTCCACATTACTATACTTAGAAAGGGTTGCTGCTGTAATTCACATTAAATGTACCTTGTGACACTCTTCCCCCTATGAGCTACCTGGAGCATGCAGTACCAGCATAACACTGTTCTACAAATTGGTAGATAGCCATGGGTTACCCTCTGAGTCCTTGCAAATGTGAGTATATATGTGTGTGTGTGTGTGTGTGTGTGTGTGTGTGTGTGTGTGTGTGTGTGTGTGTGTGTGTGTGTGTGTGTGTGTGTGTGTGTGTGAGTGTGCATATTTGTAGGAGACAGCATTTGAAGGCCACATTCTCCAAATACAGGGATATTGATGCTGTTGACATTAGGAGAGCCATGACAAACCCTCACCCTGCTATCCCTGTGACATGTGCAATAAAAGCATATCCCTGTAGTAGCACTGATTAGATAGACAAGGGTTTGTGTTGCAGTCCTGGTCAACGTGTGATTCTGGGTATGTCAGGGCATTATCAAGGATTTCAGTGAGTACAATATCCAATGCGGGTTGTGGGTGCTGGGTATACTGTCTTTACACCATGGTACCCCAAGTACATGTCCCAAGGTCCACTGTATGAGGACCACTGTCACCATTAACCACACAGGTAACTGATTACACTATCCAGGCCAATGATGCATGTGCTATATGCAAAAACTCTGTAACAGTATGTACTCATTGAAAAGGTAGTTAGCACTGCTAAACCCAGATGTGTCAAATGTGTCTATGACTGTATGTGTTTGTCAATGTGTATATGACAGTATGTCACACTATGTATTGTCCATTAACACCCAGTACATCCTCCATTACCATACTGCACAAGGCATGGTGATGTTCTTCACTTAACAGGCAACTCGGGACACACCTCAGCCTAAAAGCTCTGTGGTGAGTGCAATTAAGGCCAAACACATTAGTAGCAATAAGTACCTAGGTAGGGGTTCTACTATTAGTGTTGCCAAGTAAGTGTGTGTGTGTGTGTGTGTGTGTGTGTGTGTGTGTGTGTGTGTGTGTGTGTGTGTGTGTGTGTGTGTGTGTGCAGGGATCTACTTCAGTTTGCAGAAGATATATGTCCCAGGATATCATTTGTCCGAGAACTAACTGGCAAAAGGTAACATTTCAAAGCAATCATCTCATGGAAATTCATTCCATCAAAACTAGTAGTGGATGTGTAAATGCCCTCTTCCCCACTGTACAGCTGTATAGTGATACCAGATTTGGTATATATAGTTGGGTGTGGTTGTTGTGGGCACAGCCACCCACACTGGGGTTATTGTTGTGCATATTCCCTCGCTTAGTGTGCTGTTATACTGTATAGTATATGATAACAGGTTAAGTAGTTGTTAATCACACTATGCACTCATCATGCACTCACCTGTATACACCCCTCAGACCTATCAGCCATGTGGCACATGTAGTAACTGTTATACAGACCTGTTACTTGTGCTTAGCTGTACCCAGGATATGACACAGTCAATGTGTCACCACGGTGCCACACCCCTCATAGGAAAGGACAGCAGACCAATATCCTGCTGACACATAGACACCTGGAACACAAACAGAATACATTATGGAGACCACAATCAGTCCGTGTTAATAACAGCTATAATGCATTATGGCTGCACAGCTACACACCCTGACATGTAAGCATTCATCATTTCAGCTGACAACACATTAAACATCATTACAATGCTAAACCTTAGTACATTCACCCTGTGCATCAGAACCATATTAGCGTGTCCCTGCATTGATGGTATGAATGACAGGGATGTCGCACAGGTATCTTATGCACATGGTGTGTTGTGGATTTGCAAGAGGCCTAGGCTGAGCTGTTTGGTTCATAGGTTAGTACTAGGCTATTGGCCCTAGGGCCTATACAAGCCTAGCCATAACAATTCCCTGGTTATTTCTTCCCACACTATTTACTTCCCTGGACCCCTGTCTAGCAGGGTGACTGACATGATCTCCTGGGTGAATTTCCTTTCTCCCATCCAAAGGGAGAAAGAGGCGCTCAACTTGACATGTATGGGCAGTCTATTCCAGAGTCTGTGGAGTCTCTAGGTCAGGAAATTATCCCTCCAGCATGTTTTGTTTATTGTGATGACAAGGTTTAGATCCCTGGAGTGTGTGGCTCTGTGGGATTGGGATTTCTTTAAGTGTAGCATGTCTAACAGCACTGGGTTTGACATGGCCTTGTATGTTAAGCAGAGATTGCCTCTGAGTAGACGATATGTGACAGAGTATAGCTGGAGTTTTTTAAGGCGGTCAGCATAGGGCATCTGCTTTAGGCCTGTGATTCTTTTATTGAGGTATTTCTGCGACCTTTCTAGTTATTGCAGATGTCTTGAGAGGTACATACCAAATGGGGCATTGTATTCTGTAATGGGTCTAATGAGGGATGAGTAGAGTGGGACAATGACCTCCTTTTTTCTGGATGAAAAGCCCTTAGTGATGAGTTGTGCCACATAGAAGGATTTCCTGACTGTTGTGGCGATGTATTTATCGAAGGTGAGACCACTGTCCACCTGTGTCCCTAAATCTCTTATCACACATTCGGTGTTTAGTGTACTGCTACCTATGTGGTAATTCATGGGTACATGTTTTTTCCCAAAGGGGATAACTGTACATTTCTTAGCATTGAGCTTGAGCCCATGGCTCTGGCACCAAGCATCTGTTTCTGTAAGGCCCTTTTGTAGAGTATTCATATCATTTGGAGATTCAATAATGGCTCCCAGTTTGCAGTCATCTACGTATTTTGTTAGCCAGAGTCCCTTAGTCTTGGCCTGTACTTCAGAGAAGTAGATGCCAAACAAGAGCGGTCCCAGGACTGAACCCTGAGGTACTCCACTTGTCACTTGTCTGGAGCTGGATTTGGAGTCGGCTACTTTTACAGTGTGGGTTCTGTCAGTAAGCAAGTTGGCAACCCATTGAGTGACGTAGGGATCAATGCCCAGTTTAGTAAGTCTAGCTATGATTCCAGAGTGGGGGATGGTGTCAAAGGCCTTGGTGAGGTTCAGATAGGCTGTGTGGACTGCCTTACCCCCATCCACAGCTCTGGAGACTGATTTGAAGAAGTCAATTAGGTTCAGGAGACAAGGTTGGCCCTTCACAAACCCAAACTGGGTGGGGTCCAGTGTTTGAAGGTTGCCGGTGTCTTTGTTTATAAGTTCCATGATAATACGTTCCATGACCTTGCAGATCAGGCTTGTCAGACTGATGGGGCTGTAGTTCCCAGGATCCAAGGTGCATCACCCCCTTGTGGAGTGGGATAAATGTAGCTGTGCACCACTCAGTGGGCACAAAGTTGACATCATGTATGTGGGTTAGGGGGTTCTTTATTAAATCGACTTTGCAGGCATGGTGTGTGTAGGTATGGATGTGCCCTCACTGTGTTGGTGATGTGTGTGTGTATGTATGTACACATTTCTGCCATGTGGCTGCCATATACAGGAGTATGTTGGACAGTTGCAGACCATACATGGCAGGGTGTACAGTTCATCATGTTCAGCCACGGACATGGGAACTATGCCTGTCAGGGATTGCATGGGCAGTACCAGGCAGAAGCCCAGATATGGTACTCTCCCCTGATGATGACAGCTGTCCGCTGGATCCGCTTCCCTGTTGGGACCAGCCAGGACCATGTGCATGTGGCCTGCTGTGTTGTGGTGTGGACAGCACCCCCCTGCAGTGCTGGTGCTGGTACTGCTTCTATGGGAGTGGCCGTGAGTTGTTGCACATCCACGTAGATCTCCACCTGTTGGTGTTGCTGACATACATCCACATGGCCGAAGGCCTACTCCCACCACATGCTCCAACACAGACACCACATGGTCAAGGATTCCCACCTTCTCTCCCAACCATCTATCCATGACCTCTGAAAAATAATGATGGGCACCTGCAAGATCATGGATATAGTCACGTACAGCAGAAAGAGTAGCCCTCTGCAGCCTCAGACCATCTCTGGTATAACATTCCATACGTGCCTGTGCCTCCATGATGGCCCAAAACATGCATCTAGTAACACCTGTTGTGGCACTTCTGCCAGGGGCATGATGGCCAGCATCCCTCCTACGAGAACCCCTGTACATCTGCTTGTGTGGGACCTTGTCAGTCATCTGGCTATGGCTGCTGTGTACAGACACACTTGCCATAGTCAACACACTTTCCTGTCCCATGCCACCACTCACCAACTGTCCCTCATCTATGGCCACTAGTGATGGGGTATGTATGGGCATTAGTGACTGTGTGCTGGGATGGGGGGTAAAAGTGGGATGTCAACCACCTGCATAGATTCAGCCCCTGACAACCCTGCCTGTGCCTCGCTATGCCTATCATCATTGTCAGAGTCTGTATGGACACTAACATCCATTTGCCTGCAGGAGGGACCCTGACCCACCTTGCCACCTGTAAGGGGCAGACAAGAAATGTAAATTAAGACCTGTACCTTATGGTTTACTTCTACACACACTCACACACACACACTTACAGGTGAGGTGGCACAAAGATATTACACAGACCTCTCATCACCATGCATGACATATGGCAATCAACAGCATGCACTGCAGCCATACTCAATCATTACCAACATTATACATCTCTGTGATGCATGAGTTGTGTTAGTAGGTGATGCCCCTTCCCCTGGAACACAATGCACCCATGTACACAGTATTGCTATGCACCTGTACAGCACACTGGCATGTACTGTGCACCATACATCACAACTGTCCACACCATTGCTGAATGTGTATATGTGTGGCAGTTATGTTTGCTCTGTTGCTCACAGCATCTGTGTGCTTGTCTGACACATACTTGGGATGATATGAGGACTGATATTGATAATTAATGCATGTCCTTTGATTTTCAGATCTCATCATCAGCAGTGTATGTATGTGCCATAAAATCCAGTTACACTGATAACCTTCAAAGCTTAATACGGATATGAGGAGTGTATACACCCTTGCTGACATGCCAGCCTCTTCTATGATATGCAATGGGGCCACAATACTGCATTTATTAACATTACACACACCTGATATGTGACATATGACCTGTGCAGTCCAATGCAGTATCAAACAAATGTGTTAGTCATGCAGATGCTGAATGAGATGCATACAATATGTGGTTTGCATAAGTGAGCACAGCCTTAACACAATGGTTTGTTGAAGCACCTGTTAAGTGAACTACAGCAGTCACTATTCTTGGAAGGGGTATACTAGCATGTCCCATCTTCACTTGCCATTATTTGGTCATCTGTCCTACAAATGTCCCCCAACCCTGCCAGATTGCAAGGTCAGCTCATGTGCACAGGCCTTGGAGGTCACACAGTGGCTTTACTATTGCTTTAGAGTCAGGGTTATATCTGTCACAACTCATAACCTTGACTGTGTTCAGATACAGCCATTCTTAGAAAGCTTTGGATGTATGCTTCAGTTCACTGTTCTGTTTCAAGCTGACACCCCTCCCCATCCTCAGCCTTATTGCAGATGCTTGACAACTACGGGCCACGCATGAGTGTTATTTTTGGAGTGTTCCAAATTAAAGAAAAACATGTCTACCGGCCTAGTTCCAGCTAATGAACAGCAAACCTAAAGGTGTACACTGGCACCAGCAAGCTAAAAATTGGGGATGGTGGCCCTGAGGTGGAGTGAGGTGTTGCTTGTGCACCACACATATCTTTTTGAATACTGTCTGGAGGTTTGAACCCTGGTCTCATGACACCATTACACACTGCAACGCATGTCTTTGGGAGACTTGATATTATGCTTATGCTACCTGTAGAGAGCCCTGGATGATGTATCATGTAGGACAACTCTTCCATCTGATTACCCTAACCCATAGGCCACACATATGCAGAATCCAGGTAATTGTCAACACAGGTACTGCACAGGCAGTACTTGCTAGACATTCCTGCAAGTTTCTCAGTGTTGCTGCATATTTCTGGGCAGCCTCCATGACCATTTTGCAACATGTTTTGTCATCTGTTTTGGTTGGGCATCTATTTTTTTTTCTACATCAATGTGGTCCCATACTTCATACACACATACATGACTGTCTGCACTGTTTGCCATGGTATATGCAATGGTGAGGTAAGGCTACTTTTCCCAGTCCTGAGTGCTACCTTTCGGATATGGGATCCATTTCATTGTTTGTTAAGATGTGTGCAAGCCATGGCTGCCTCTGTTGCAGGTGAGTGGGCAAATGTCATGAACATACTTCTTGAACAGTAGACCATTACTTGGTGTGACATTGAGGCCCTATACTTGATGGAAGGTGTGTACTCAAGAAGAGTGAATGCTGTCAGTACATCACAAGCTGCTTCCACAATATGTTATTTTGAGTGTGTGCACACATATGCTTCTAGTGTTTGTTAAGGTATGTATTCCCCATATTTGTTGTCCTAGCATAGGATTCCATATTAAACATTCATTGCTCATGCTATGATTACATTACAGGTTGTAAAAGGTGTGGAATATGGTACTGTGGTTTGCCATTGTTTACATCAGGAACCGTTGCCATTGTAATAGTGGTGTATACACTGTTTTAGCCACTGTATAAGGGTAATGTTTCAGACATGTCCTTACTGTAGGCCATTTGTCCCACCATTATGTTCATCTCTGCCCACACATCTTGCACTGACAGGTTGTTTGGTATACTGCAGGACTCTTACATACCCTTCAGATATGCCACCATGGTGACCATTGGGATGCAGTGCATTTAACACCAACAATAAGTGAACATGTACAGCATGCATTATGGGTAGGTGTGTTAAATATGTGCATGTCAAATAGCATGGCCATAACATGGCCAGTGTATTGGCAAATCTGAACAAAACAACTCCATACTCACCAGCTACAGGCTGCTGCCCCAGTTGTATACCAGAGGGACCTTCATAGTTGTGTGTGAGAAGTAATGTTAGTAGCCACACCTGTGGCACTGGTACAGAGTGGGAGCAGCATTTCAGCACATCAACAGTACAAACCCACAATGCTAGAGATTATGCACATCTGTTCATTACTACACTGTAGCAACAGACTATCTAATCTGACATATGCATGTAGATACTTTACAGATAAAAATGGATGAGCAACGGTGGCATAGTAATTTGCTCTGGGGCCTTACCTGCATGCTCCTCATCCATTGTGTGAGTTTCACCCACCTCCACAATGATGTATTCAGCCTGCTGGCTTGTTTGGCAGGTGGGAGCCCCAAGGCTGGTGAGGAGCTCCTCAGCATGTGTCAGTGGGGGACTCGATGGCATGACCCTCATCTGTGGCTAGCTGGTCCCTCCTAACTGCAGCAACATGCTGATGGGTGTGGTGGATCAGATCTGTGCAATGATGCCGCACCTGCTCATAATTTTGGTTGTGCAGGTCGACATTGTTTACCCTGTGGATGAGCTTGTTCCACAGGATGGTCCTCTCCTGCAGATCCTGAGCCCTGCAGCTGAATAGCATGTCATGATGCAGGATGAGGTGCTGTATAATTGCCTCATTTTCATGGGTTGTAAATGTGGGGAGATGTTCCCAGGGCATTGTACCTGGAAGACATAAACAGGATAAAAGGTCACAGGACCTCATACGGTTGGCCACATGCATATCAACAGTGGATATTACTTGCAAATAATCGAGACTATACCATAACACTGTAACCTAGTATGGCTTTGACAGCTTGCATTACACTCCTGGCCCTGACCTGTCCAGTTCCCTCAATGTTGGACACTTAATGGCATAATCCACTATTCACCATTAATTTCTGTGTAGAGGGATGATAGTGGCCATCTTCCATCTTGATGGTGTGTGCATGGTGGCATGTCTGTGTTTGACTGTAGTGTATAATGGAACTGTGAGCACATGACTGTATCCATGTAGGAGGTAAACTGTGATGACCTCATGCCCCATGGAGACTTGCTGTTTTTGCCATCAGTCAGCATTATGTCCATGCTCACCATTGATTTGGGCAGGAGTGTGGTTGATGTGCATATCCCCCTCTACTAATGTTGTGGGCAGGGTGCTACTGTTCCCACCTATCCTGTCTGATGCAGGTTGCCTGTATCCATGGTATATGTGTGTATGAGGTGTGCTTTACCCCCAGTACAGGTTGACTTGTGTTACTGGCTCTGAGACTGTGTACATATGTGGAGACATGGTTGCAATTGGCATTGGTGGTTTGGATATGTCTGATTTCTAGTCATATTCCACTTTACATTAAGTCACTGGTGAACCTACATGCTTGCTCAGATAGAGGTGCACTTGCTTCCAAGTTGTGGTCTACACCTATGTGTCCCTGTACAGCCACTATAGCAACCTAGTATGTGCTTTGTGTCTTGGTGCTGTCCACCAAGGGGGATTACTCTATTGTTGGTGGAAGATGGTTGTACAGGTAAGGTACTGCTTATTCCATATAGCTACAGTGTATATGAAGTGTACACATCCTTCTTACAATGCATGGTACTTGTGCAATTGGAGCATGACCCCACAAAAGCACATGTCAACACAATCCCCACCTGTGATGTGTCCTATAGCCTGCTCAGTTCAATAGGGAACATAACAACCTGTCCTGTGGAAACATATGGGAATTAATACTCAGTACAGTAAGCCATTTGACAATGTGTGCACACTCTTACACTGATATGTTGTGTAAACACCTGCTGAGATAATTACAGCATCCATTTGTCTTGGTTTGTACTCTAATGTCATATCACGTCTTCACTTGGCAATGGTTGCTCACCTTCCATGAAACAGCTTTGTTTCTTTTTCAACAGAATTGTACAGGTTATGGGTCACTTTTCAGGTGAGAAATATTTTGACATGACTTTCTGTGGTCTCATTGACATACAGTAGACAGACCTGGCATTCCAACAGGTGTGTGTACACTTTGATATCCAGTGTATATGTGTGCTGATATAGCTGTTAGTGGTAGGCATGGACAGTGGGCCATAACACAGTTGTACACTTCTCTGATTACTATGTGATAAGCATTCCT